>NW_026988929.1:0-152447 GCF_030222135.1 Aotus nancymaae | reverse complement strand
TCTAAATCCAAAACGCAGCTATCTAACAGAACGGTTGTCAATGTGTGCACTCAACTTCCAGAGTTAAACCGGTGTGTGGATTCAGCAGTCTGCAAACACTTTCTCTGCAGAGTCCCAAAACAGGCGTTTTCAGCCCATTACCGGCATATGGAAGAAACAGCAGTAAGCACAGGGAAATATCTGCTTCTAAATCCAAAACGCAGCTATCTAACAGAACGGTTGTCAATGTGTGCACTCAACTTCCAGAGTTAAACCCGTGTGTGGATTCAGCAGTCTGCAAACACTTTCTCTGCAGAGTCCCAAAACAGGCGTTTTCAGCCCATTACCGGCATATGGAAGAAACAGCAGTAAGCACAGGGAAATATCTGCTTCTAAATCCAAAACGCAGCTATCTAACAGAACGGTTGTCAATGTGTGCACTCAACTTCCAGAGTTAAACCCGTGTGTGGATTCAGCAGTCTGCAAACACTTTCTCTGCAGAGTCCCAAAACAGGCGTTTTCAGCCCATTACCGGCATATGGAAGAAACAGCAGTAAGCACAGGGAAATATCTGCTTCTAAATCCAAAACGCAGCTATCTAACAGAACGGTTGTCAATGTGTGCACTCAACTTCCAGAGTTAAACCCGTGTGTGGATTCAGCAGTCTGCAAACACTTTCTCTGCAGAGTCCCAAAACAGGCGTTTTCAGCCCATTACCGGCATATGGAAGAAACAGCAGTAAGCACAGGGAAATATCTGCTTCTAAATCCAAAACGCAGCTATCTAACACAACGGTTGTCAATGTGTGCACTCAACTTCCAGAGTTAAACCCGTGTGTGGATTCAGCAGTCTGCAAACACTTTCTCTGCAGAGTCCCAAAACAGGCGTTTTCAGCCCATTACCGGCATATGGAAGAAACAGCAGTAAGCACAGGGAAATATCTGCTTCTAAATCCAAAACGCAGCTATCTAACAGAACGGTTGTCAATGTGTGCACTCAACTTCCAGAGTTAAACCCGTGTGTGGATTCAGCAGTCTGCAAACACTTTCTCTGCAGAGTCCCAAAACAGGCGTTTTCAGCCCATTACCGGCATATGGAAGAAACAGCAGTAAGCACAGGGAAATATCTGCTTCTAAATCCAAAACGCAGCTATGTAACAGAACGGTTGTCAATGTGTGCACTCAACTTCCAGAGGTAAACCCGTGTGTGGATTCAGCAGTCTGCAATCACCTTCTGTGCAGAGTCCCAAAACAGGCGTTTTCAGCCCATTACCGGCATATGGAAGAAACAGCAGTAAGCACAGGGAAATATCTGCTTCTAAATCCAAAACGCAGCTATCTAACAGAACGGTTGTCAATGTGTGCACTCAACTTCCAGAGTTAAACCCGTGTGTGGATTCAGCAGTCTGCAAACACTTTCTCTGCAGAGTCCCAAAACAGGCGTTTTCAGCCCATTACCGGCATATGGAAGAAACAGCAGTAAGCACAGGGAAATATCTGCTTCTAAATCCAAAACGCAGCTATCTAACACAACGGTTGTCAATGTGTGCACTCAACTTCCAGAGTTAAACCCGTGTGTGGATTCAGCAGTCTGCAAACACTTTCTCTGCAGAGTCCCAAAACAGGCGTTTTCAGCCCATTACCGGCATATGGAAGAAACAGCAGTAAGCACAGGGAAATATCTGCTTCTAAATCCAAAACGCAGCTATCTAACAGAACGGTTGTCAATGTGTGCACTCAACTTCCAGAGTTAAACCCGTGTGTGGATTCAGCAGTCTGCAAACACTTTCTCTGCAGAGTCCCAAAACAGGCGTTTTCAGCCCATTACCGGCATATGGAAGAAACAGCAGTAAGCACAGGGAAATATCTGCTTCTAAATCCAAAACGCAGCTATCTAACAGAACGGTTGTCAATGTGTGCACTCAACTTCCAGAGTTAAACCCGTGTGTGGATTCAGCAGTCTGCAAACACTTTCTCTGCAGAGTCCCAAAACAGGCGTTTTCAGCCCATTACCGGCATATGGAAGAAACAGCAGTAAGCACAGGGAAATATCTGCTTCTAAATCCAAAACGCAGCTATCTAACAGAACGGTTGTCAATGTGTGCACTCAACTTCCAGAGTTAAACCCGTGTGTGGATTCAGCAGTCTGCAAACACTTTCTCTGCAGAGTCCCAAAACAGGCGTTTTCAGCCCATTACCGGCATATGGAAGAAACAGCAGTAAGCACAGGGAAATATCTGCTTCTAAATCCAAAACGCAGCTATCTAACACAACGGTTGTCAATGTGTGCACTCAACTTCCAGAGTTAAACCGGTGTGTGGATTCAGCAGTCTGCAAACACTTTCTGTGCAGAGTCCCAAAACAGGCGTTTTCAGCCCATTACCGGCATATGGAAGAAACAGCAGTAAGCACAGGGAAATATCTGCTTCTAAATCCAAAACGCAGCTATCTAACAGAACGGTTGTCAATGTGTGCACTCAACTTCCAGAGTTAAACCCGTGTGTGGATTCAGCAGTCTGCAAACACTTTCTCTGCAGAGTCCCAAAACAGGCGTTTTCAGCCCATTACCGGCATATGGAAGAAACAGCAGTAAGCACAGGGAAATATCTGCTTCTAAATCCAAAACGCAGCTATCTAACAGAACGGTTGTCAATGTGTGCACTCAACTTCCAGAGTTAAACCCGTGTGTGGATTCAGCAGTCTGCAAACACTTTCTCTGCAGAGTCCCAAAACAGGCGTTTTCAGCCCATTACCGGCATATGGAAGAAACAGCAGTAAGCACAGGGAAATATCTGCTTCTAAATCCAAAACGCAGCTATCTAACAGAACGGTTGTCAATGTGTGCACTCAACTTCCAGAGTTAAACCCGTGTGTGGATTCAGCAGTCTGCAAACACTTTCTCTGCAGAGTCCCAAAACAGGCGTTTTCAGCCCATTACCGGCATATGGAAGAAACAGCAGTAAGCACAGGGAAATATCTGCTTCTAAATCCAAAACGCAGCTATCTAACAGAACGGTTGTCAATGTGTGCACTCAACTTCCAGAGTTAAACCCGTGTGTGGATTCAGCAGTCTGCAAACACTTTCTCTGCAGAGTCCCAAAACAGGCGTTTTCAGCCCATTACCGGCATATGGAAGAAACAGCAGTAAGCACAGGGAAATATCTGCTTCTAAATCCAAAACGCAGCTATCTAACAGAACGGTTGTCAATGTGTGCACTCAACTTCCAGAGTTAAACCCGTGTGTGGATTCAGCAGTCTGCAAACACTTTCTCTGCAGAGTCCCAAAACAGGCGTTTTTAGCCCATTACCGGCATATGGAAGAAACAGCAGTAAGCACAGGGAAATATCTGCTTCTAAATCCAAAACGCAGCTATCTAACAGAACGGTTGTCAATGTGTGCACTCAACTTCCAGAGTTAAACCCGTGTGTGGATTCAGCAGTCTGCAAACACTTTCTCTGCAGAGTCCCAAAACAGGCGTTTTCAGCCCATTACCGGCATATGGAAGAAACAGCAGTAAGCACAGGGAAATATCTGCTTCTAAATCCAAAACGCAGCTATCTAACAGAACGGTTGTCAATGTGTGCACTCAACTTCCAGAGTTAAACCCGTGTGTGGATTCAGCAGTCTGCAAACACTTTCTCTGCAGAGTCCCAAAACAGGCGTTTTCAGCCCATTACCGGCATATGGAAGAAACAGCAGTAAGCACAGGGAAATATCTGCTTCTAAATCCAAAACGCAGCTATCTAACAGAACGGTTGTCAATGTGTGCACTCAACTTCCAGAGTTAAACCCGTGTGTGGATTCAGCAGTCTGCAAACACTTTCTCTGCAGAGTCCCAAAACAGGCGTTTTCAGCCCATTACCGGCATATGGAAGAAACAGCAGTAAGCACAGGGAAATATCTGCTTCTAAATCCAAAACGCAGCTATCTAACAGAACGGTTGTCAATGTGTGCACTCAACTTCCAGAGTTAAACCCGTGTGTGGATTCAGCAGTCTGCAAACACTTTCTCTGCAGAGTCCCAAAACAGGCGTTTTCAGCCCATTACCGGCATATGGAAGAAACAGCAGTAAGCACAGGGAAATATCTGCTTCTAAATCCAAAACGCAGCTATCTAACAGAACGGTTGTCAATGTGTGCACTCAACTTCCAGAGTTAAACCCGTGTGTGGATTCAGCAGTCTGCAAACACTTTCTCTGCAGAGTCCCAAAACAGGCGTTTTCAGCCCATTACCGGCATATGGAAGAAACAGCAGTAAGCACAGGGAAATATCTGCTTCTAAATCCAAAACGCAGCTATCTAACAGAACGGTTGTCAATGTGTGCACTCAACTTCCAGAGTTAAACCCGTGTGTGGATTCAGCAGTCTGCAAACACTTTCTCTGCAGAGTCCCAAAACAGGCGTTTTCAGCCCATTACCGGCATATGGAAGAAACAGCAGTAAGCACAGGGAAATATCTGCTTCTAAATCCAAAACGCAGCTATCTAACAGAACGGTTGTCAATGTGTGCACTCAACTTCCAGAGTTAAACCCGTGTGTGGATTCAGCAGTCTGCAAACACTTTCTCTGCAGAGTCCCAAAACAGGCGTTTTCAGCCCATTACCGGCATATGGAAGAAACAGCAGTAAGCACAGGGAAATATCTGCTTCTAAATCCAAAACGCAGCTATCTAACAGAACGGTTGTCAATGTGTGCACTCAACTTCCAGAGTTAAACCCGTGTGTGGATTCAGCAGTCTGCAAACACTTTCTCTGCAGAGTCCCAAAACAGGCGTTTTCAGCCCATTACCGGCATATGGAAGAAACAGCAGTAAGCACAGGGAAATATCTGCTTCTAAATCCAAAACGCAGCTATGTAACAGAACGGTTGTCAATGTGTGCACTCAACTTCCAGAGTTAAACCCGTGTGTGGATTCAGCAGTCTGCAATCACCTTCTGTGCAGAGTCCCAAAACAGGCGTTTTCAGCCCATTACCGGCATATGGAAGAAACAGCAGTAAGCACAGGGAAATATCTGCTTCTAAATCCAAAACGCAGCTATCTAACAGAACGGTTGTCAATGTGTGCACTCAACTTCCAGAGTTAAACCCGTGTGTGGATTCAGCAGTCTGCAAACACTTTCTCTGCAGAGTCCCAAAACAGGCGTTTTCAGCCCATTACCGGCATATGGAAGAAACAGCAGTAAGCACAGGGAAATATCTGCTTCTAAATCCAAAACGCAGCTATCTAACAGAACGGTTGTCAATGTGTGCACTCAACTTCCAGAGTTAAACCCGTGTGTGGATTCAGCAGTCTGCAAACACTTTCTCTGCAGAGTCCCAAAACAGGCGTTTTCAGCCCATTACCGGCATATGGAAGAAACAGCAGTAAGCACAGGGAAATATCTGCTTCTAAATCCAAAACGCAGCTATGTAACAGAACGGTTGTCAATGTGTGCACTCAACTTCCAGAGTTAAACCCGTGTGTGGATTCAGCAGTCTGCAATCACCTTCTGTGCAGAGTCCCAAAACAGGCGTTTTCAGCCCATTACCGGCATATGGAAGAAACAGCAGTAAGCACAGGGAAATATCTGCTTCTAAATCCAAAACGCAGCTATCTAACAGAACGGTTGTCAATGTGTGCACTCAACTTCCAGAGTTAAACCCGTGTGTGGATTCAGCAGTCTGCAAACACTTTCTCTGCAGAGTCCCAAAACAGGCGTTTTCAGCCCATTACCGGCATATGGAAGAAACAGCAGTAAGCACAGGGAAATATCTGCTTCTAAATCCAAAACGCAGCTATCTAACAGAACGGTTGTCAATGTGTGCACTCAACTTCCAGAGTTAAACCCGTGTGTGGATTCAGCAGTCTGCAAACACTTTCTCTGCAGAGTCCCAAAACAGGCGTTTTCAGCCCATTACCGGCATATGGAAGAAACAGCAGTAAGCACAGGGAAATATCTGCTTCTAAATCCAAAACGCAGCTATCTAACAGAACGGTTGTCAATGTGTGCACTCAACTTCCAGAGTTAAACCCGTGTGTGGATTCAGCAGTCTGCAAACACTTTCTCTGCAGAGTCCCAAAACAGGCGTTTTCAGCCCATTACCGGCATATGGAAGAAACAGCAGTAAGCACAGGGAAATATCTGCTTCTAAATCCAAAACGCAGCTATCTAACAGAACGGTTGTCAATGTGTGCACTCAACTTCCAGAGTTAAACCCGTGTGTGGATTCAGCAGTCTGCAAACACTTTCTCTGCAGAGTCCCAAAACAGGCGTTTTCAGCCCATTACCGGCATATGGAAGAAACAGCAGTAAGCACAGGGAAATATCTGCTTCTAAATCCAAAACGCAGCTATCTAACAGAACGGTTGTCAATGTGTGCACTCAACTTCCAGAGTTAAACCCGTGTGTGGATTCAGCAGTCTGCAAACACTTTCTCTGCAGAGTCCCAAAACAGGCGTTTTCAGCCCATTACCGGCATATGGAAGAAACAGCAGTAAGCACAGGGAAATATCTGCTTCTAAATCCAAAACGCAGCTATCTAACAGAACGGTTGTCAATGTGTGCACTCAACTTCCAGAGTTAAACCCGTGTGTGGATTCAGCAGTCTGCAAACACTTTCTCTGCAGAGTCCCAAAACAGGCGTTTTCAGCCCATTACCGGCATATGGAAGAAACAGCAGTAAGCACAGGGAAATATCTGCTTCTAAATCCAAAACGCAGCTATGTAACAGAACGGTTGTCAATGTGTGCACTCAACTTCCAGAGTTAAACCCGTGTGTGGATTCAGCAGTCTGCAATCACCTTCTGTGCAGAGTCCCAAAACAGGCGTTTTCAGCCCATTACCGGCATATGGAAGAAACAGCAGTAAGCACAGGGAAATATCTGCTTCTAAATCCAAAACGCAGCTATCTAACAGAACGGTTGTCAATGTGTGCACTCAACTTCCAGAGTTAAACCCGTGTGTGGATTCAGCAGTCTGCAAACACTTTCTCTGCAGAGTCCCAAAACAGGCGTTTTCAGCCCATTACCGGCATATGGAAGAAACAGCAGTAAGCACAGGGAAATATCTGCTTCTAAATCCAAAACGCAGCTATCTAACAGAACGGTTGTCAATGTGTGCACTCAACTTCCAGAGTTAAACCCGTGTGTGGATTCAGCAGTCTGCAAACACTTTCTCTGCAGAGTCCCAAAACAGGCGTTTTCGGCCCATTACCGGCATATGGAAGAAACAGCAGTAAGCACAGGGAAATATCTGCTTCTAAATCCAAAACGCAGCTATGTAACAGAACGGTTGTCAATGTGTGCACTCAACTTCCAGAGTTAAACCCGTGTGTGGATTCAGCAGTCTGCAATCACCTTCTGTGCAGAGTCCCAAAACAGGCGTTTTCAGCCCATTACCGGCATATGGAAGAAACAGCAGTAAGCACAGGGAAATATCTGCTTCTAAATCCAAAACGCAGCTATCTAACAGAACGGTTGTCAATGTGTGCACTCAACTTCCAGAGTTAAACCCGTGTGTGGATTCAGCAGTCTGCAAACACTTTCTCTGCAGAGTCCCAAAACAGGCGTTTTCAGCCCATTACCGGCATATGGAAGAAACAGCAGTAAGCACAGGGAAATATCTGCTTCTAAATCCAAAACGCAGCTATCTAACAGAACGGTTGTCAATGTGTGCACTCAACTTCCAGAGTTAAACCCGTGTGTGGATTCAGCAGTCTGCAAACACTTTCTCTGCAGAGTCCCAAAACAGGCGTTTTCAGCCCATTACCGGCATATGGAAGAAACAGCAGTAAGCACAGGGAAATATCTGCTTCTAAATCCAAAACGCAGCTATCTAACAGAACGGTTGTCAATGTGTGCACTCAACTTCCAGAGTTAAACCCGTGTGTGGATTCAGCAGTCTGCAAACACTTTCTCTGCAGAGTCCCAAAACAGGCGTTTTCAGCCCATTACCGGCATATGGAAGAAACAGCAGTAAGCACAGGGAAATATCTGCTTCTAAATCCAAAACGCAGCTATCTAACAGAACGGTTGTCAATGTGTGCACTCAACTTCCAGAGTTAAACCCGTGTGTGGATTCAGCAGTCTGCAAACACTTTCTCTGCAGAGTCCCAAAACAGGCGTTTTCAGCCCATTACCGGCATATGGAAGAAACAGCAGTAAGCACAGGGAAATATCTGCTTCTAAATCCAAAACGCAGCTATCTAACACAACGGTTGTCAATGTGTGCACTCAACTTCCAGAGTTAAACCCGTGTGTGGATTCAGCAGTCTGCAAACACTTTCTCTGCAGAGTCCCAAAACAGGCGTTTTCAGCCCATTACCGGCATATGGAAGAAACAGCAGTAAGCACAGGGAAATATCTGCTTCTAAATCCAAAACGCAGCTATCTAACAGAACGGTTGTCAATGTGTGCACTCAACTTCCAGAGTTAAACCCGTGTGTGGATTCAGCAGTCTGCAAACACTTTCTCTGCAGAGTCCCAAAACAGGCGTTTTCAGCCCATTACCGGCATATGGAAGAAACAGCAGTAAGCACAGGGAAATATCTGCTTCTAAATCCAAAACGCAGCTATCTAACAGAACGGTTGTCAATGTGTGCACTCAACTTCCAGAGTTAAACCCGTGTGTGGATTCAGCAGTCTGCAAACACTTTCTCTGCAGAGTCCCAAAACAGGCGTTTTCAGCCCATTACCGGCATATGGAAGAAACAGCAGTAAGCACAGGGAAATATCTGCTTCTAAATCCAAAACGCAGCTATCTAACAGAACGGTTGTCAATGTGTGCACTCAACTTCCAGAGTTAAACCCGTGTGTGGATTCAGCAGTCTGCAAACACTTTCTCTGCAGAGTCCCAAAACAGGCGTTTTCAGCCCATTACCGGCATATGGAAGAAACAGCAGTAAGCACAGGGAAATATCTGCTTCTAAATCCAAAACGCAGCTATCTAACAGAACGGTTGTCAATGTGTGCACTCAACTTCCAGAGTTAAACCCGTGTGTGGATTCAGCAGTCTGCAAACACTTTCTCTGCAGAGTCCCAAAACAGGCGTTTTCGGCCCATTACCGGCATATGGAAGAAACAGCAGTAAGCACAGGGAAATATCTGCTTCTAAATCCAAAACGCAGCTATCTAACAGAACGGTTGTCAATGTGTGCACTCAACTTCCAGAGGTAAACCCGTGTGTGGATTCAGCAGTCTGCAATCACCTTCTGTGCAGAGTCCCAAAACAGGCGTTTTCAGCCCATTACCGGCATATGGAAGAAACAGCAGTAAGCACAGGGAAATATCTGCTTCTAAATCCAAAACGCAGCTATCTAACAGAACGGTTGTCAATGTGTGCACTCAACTTCCAGAGTTAAACCCGTGTGTGGATTCAGCAGTCTGCAAACACTTTCTCTGCAGAGTCCCAAAAACAGGCGTTTTCGGCCCATTACCGGCATATGGAAGAAACAGCAGTAAGCACAGGGAAATATCTGCTTCTAAATCCAAAACGCAGCTATCTAACAGAACGGTTGTCAATGTGTGCACTCAACTTCCAGAGTTAAACCCGTGTGTGGATTCAGCAGTCTGCAATCACCTTCTGTGCAGAGTCCCAAAACAGGCGTTTTCAGCCCATTACCGGCATATGGAAGAAACAGCAGTAAGCACAGGGAAATATCTGCTTCTAAATCCAAAACGCAGCTATCTAACAGAACGGTTGTCAATGTGTGCACTCAACTTCCAGAGTTAAACCCGTGTGTGGATTCAGCAGTCTGCAAACACTTTCTCTGCAGAGTCCCAAAACAGGCGTTTTCAGCCCATTACCGGCATATGGAAGAAACAGCAGTAAGCACAGGGAAATATCTGCTTCTAAATCCAAAACGCAGCTATCTAACAGAACGGTTGTCAATGTGTGCACTCAACTTCCAGAGTTAAACCCGTGTGTGGATTCAGCAGTCTGCAAACACTTTCTCTGCAGAGTCCCAAAACAGGCGTTTTCAGCCCATTACCGGCATATGGAAGAAACAGCAGTAAGCACAGGGAAATATCTGCTTCTAAATCCAAAACGCAGCTATCTAACAGAACGGTTGTCAATGTGTGCACTCAACTTCCAGAGTTAAATCCGTGTGTGGATTCAGCAGTCTGCAAACACTTTCTCTGCAGAGTCCCAAAACAGGCGTTTTCAGCCCATTACCGGCATATGGAAGAAACAGCAGTAAGCACAGGGAAATATCTGCTTCTAAATCCAAAACGCAGCTATCTAACAGAACGGTTGTCAATGTGTGCACTCAACTTCCAGAGTTAAACCCGTGTGTGGATTCAGCAGTCTGCAAACACTTTCTCTGCAGAGTCCCAAAACAGGCGTTTTCAGCCCATTACCGGCATATGGAAGAAACAGCAGTAAGCACAGGGAAATATCTGCTTCTAAATCCAAAACGCAGCTATCTAACAGAACGGTTGTCAATGTGTGCACTCAACTTCCAGAGTTAAACCCGTGTGTGGATTCAGCAGTCTGCAAACACTTTCTCTGCAGAGTCCCAAAACAGGCGTTTTCAGCCCATTACCGGCATATGGAAGAAACAGCAGTAAGCACAGGGAAATATCTGCTTCTAAATCCAAAACGCAGCTATCTAACAGAACGGTTGTCAATGTGTGCACTCAACTTCCAGAGTTAAACCCGTGTGTGGATTCAGCAGTCTGCAAACACTTTCTCTGCAGAGTCCCAAAACAGGCGTTTTCAGCCCATTACCGGCATATGGAAGAAACAGCAGTAAGCACAGGGAAATATCTGCTTCTAAATCCAAAACGCAGCTATCTAACAGAACGGTTGTCAATGTGTGCACTCAACTTCCAGAGTTAAACCCGTGTGTGGATTCAGCAGTCTGCAAACACTTTCTCTGCAGAGTCCCAAAACAGGCGTTTTCAGCCCATTACCGGCATATGGAAGAAACAGCAGTAAGCACAGGGAAATATCTGCTTCTAAATCCAAAACGCAGCTATCTAACAGAACGGTTGTCAATGTGTGCACTCAACTTCCAGAGTTAAACCCGTGTGTGGATTCAGCAGTCTGCAAACACTTTCTCTGCAGAGTCCCAAAACAGGCGTTTTCAGCCCATTACCGGCATATGGAAGAAACAGCAGTAAGCACAGGGAAATATCTGCTTCTAAATCCAAAACGCAGCTATCTAACAGAACGGTTGTCAATGTGTGCACTCAACTTCCAGAGTTAAACCCGTGTGTGGATTCAGCAGTCTGCAAACACTTTCTCTGCAGAGTCCCAAAACAGGCGTTTTCGGCCCATTACCGGCATATGGAAGAAACAGCAGTAAGCACAGGGAAATATCTGCTTCTAAATCCAAAACGCAGCTATCTAACAGAACGGTTGTCAATGTGTGCACTCAACTTCCAGAGGTAAACCCGTGTGTGGATTCAGCAGTCTGCAATCACCTTCTGTGCAGAGTCCCAAAACAGGCGTTTTCAGCCCATTACCGGCATATGGAAGAAACAGCAGTAAGCACAGGGAAATATCTGCTTCTAAATCCAAAACGCAGCTATCTAACAGAACGGTTGTCAATGTGTGCACTCAACTTCCAGAGTTAAACCCGTGTGTGGATTCAGCAGTCTGCAAACACTTTCTCTGCAGAGTCCCAAAACAGGCGTTTTCAGCCCATTACCGGCATATGGAAGAAACAGCAGTAAGCACAGGGAAATATCTGCTTCTAAATCCAAAACGCAGCTATCTAACAGAACGGTTGTCAATGTGTGCACTCAACTTCCAGAGTTAAACCCGTGTGTGGATTCAGCAGTCTGCAAACACTTTCTCTGCAGAGTCCCAAAACAGGCGTTTTCAGCCCATTACCGGCATATGGAAGAAACAGCAGTAAGCACAGGGAAATATCTGCTTCTAAATCCAAAACGCAGCTATCTAACAGAACGGTTGTCAATGTGTGCACTCAACTTCCAGAGTTAAACCCGTGTGTGGATTCAGCAGTCTGCAAACACTTTCTCTGCAGAGTCCCAAAACAGGCGTTTTCAGCCCATTACCGGCATATGGAAGAAACAGCAGTAAGCCCAGGGAAATATCTGCTTCTAAATCCAAAACGCAGCTATCTAACAGAACGGTTGTCAATGTGTGCACTCAACTTCCAGAGTTAAACCCGTGTGTGGATTCAGCAGTCTGCAAACACTTTCTCTGCAGAGTCCCAAAACAGGCGTTTTCAGCCCATTACGGGCATTTGGAAGAAACAGCAGTAAGCACAGGGAAATATCTGCTTCTAAATCCAAAACGCAGCTATCTAACAGAACGGTTGTCAATGTGTGCACTCAACTTCCAGAGTTAAACCCGTGTGTGGATTCAGCAGTCTGCAAACACTTTCTCTGCAGAGTCCCAAAACAGGCGTTTTCAGCCCATTACCGGCATATGGAAGAAACAGCAGTAAGCACAGGGAAATATCTGCTTCTAAATCCAAAACGCAGCTATCTAACAGAACGGTTGTCAATGTGTGCACTCAACTTCCAGAGTTAAACCCGTGTGTGGATTCAGCAGTCTGCAAACACTTTCTCTGCAGAGTCCCAAAACAGGCGTTTTCAGCCCATTACCGGCATATGGAAGAAACAGCAGTAAGCACAGGGAAATATCTGCTTCTAAATCCAAAACGCAGCTATCTAACAGAACGGTTGTCAATGTGTGCACTCAACTTCCAGAGTTAAACCCGTGTGTGGATTCAGCAGTCTGCAAACACTTTCTCTGCAGAGTCCCAAAACAGGCGTTTTCAGCCCATTACCGGCATATGGAAGAAACAGCAGTAAGCACAGGGAAATATCTGCTTCTAAATCCAAAACGCAGCTATCTAACAGAACGGTTGTCAATGTGTGCACTCAACTTCCAGAGTTAAACCCGTGTGTGGATTCAGCAGTCTGCAAACACTTTCTCTGCAGAGTCCCAAAACAGGCGTTTTCAGCCCATTACCGGCATATGGAAGAAACAGCAGTAAGCCCAGGGAAATATCTGCTTCTAAATCCAAAACGCAGCTATCTAACAGAACGGTTGTCAATGTGTGCACTCAACTTCCAGAGTTAAACCCGTGTGTGGATTCAGCAGTCTGCAAACACTTTCTCTGCAGAGTCCCAAAACAGGCGTTTTCAGCCCATTACCGGCATATGGAAGAAACAGCAGTAAGCACAGGGAAATATCTGCTTCTAAATCCAAAACGCAGCTATGTAACAGAACGGTTGTCAATGTGTGCACTCAACTTCCAGAGGTAAACCCGTGTGTGGATTCAGCAGTCTGCAATCACCTTCTGTGCAGAGTCCCAAAACAGGCGTTTTCAGCCCATTACCGGCATATGGAAGAAACAGCAGTAAGCACAGGGAAATATCTGCTTCTAAATCCAAAACGCAGCTATCTAAGAGAACGGTTGTCAATGTGTGCACTCAACTTCCAGAGTTAAACCCGTGTGTGGATTCAGCAGTCTGCAAACACTTTCTCTGCAGAGTCCCAAAACAGGCGTTTTCAGCCCATTACCGGCATATGGAAGAAACAGCAGTAAGCACAGGGAAATATCTGCTTCTAAATCCAAAACGCAGCTATCTAACAGAACGGTTGTCAATGTGTGCACTCAACTTCCAGAGGTAAACCCGTGTGTGGATTCAGCAGTCTGCAATCACCTTCTGTGCAGAGTCCCAAAACAGGCGTTTTCAGCCCATTACCGGCATATGGAAGAAACAGCAGTAAGCACAGGGAAATATCTGCTTCTAAATCCAAAACGCAGCTATCTAACAGAACGGTTGTCAATGTGTGCACTCAACTTCCAGAGTTAAACCCGTGTGTGGATTCAGCAGTCTGCAAACACTTTCTCTGCAGAGTCCCAAAACAGGCGTTTTCAGCCCATTACCGGCATATGGAAGAAACAGCAGTAAGCACAGGGAAATATCTGCTTCTAAATCCAAAACGCAGCTATCTAACAGAACGGTTGTCAATGTGTGCACTCAACTTCCAGAGTTAAACCCGTGTGTGGATTCAGCAGTCTGCAAACACTTTCTCTGCAGAGTCCCAAAACAGGCGTTTTCAGCCCATTGCCGGCATAAGGAAAAACAGCAGTAAGCACAGGGAAATATCTGCTTCTAAATCCAAAACGCAGCTATCTAACAGAACGGTTGTCAATGTGTGCACTCAACTTCCAGAGTTAAACCCGTGTGTGGATTCAGCAGTCTGCAAACACTTTCTCTGCAGAGTCCCAAAACAGGCGTTTTCAGCCCATTACCGGCATATGGAAGAAACAGCAGTAAGCACAGGGAAATATCTGCTTCTAAATCCAAAACGCAGCTATCTAACAGAACGGTTGTCAATGTGTGCACTCAACTTCCAGAGTTAAACCCGTGTGTGGATTCAGCAGTCTGCAAACACTTTCTCTGCAGAGTCCCAAAACAGGCGTTTTCAGCCCATTACCGGCATATGGAAGAAACAGCAGTAAGCACAGGGAAATATCTGCTTCTAAATCCAAAACGCAGCTATCTAACAGAACGGTTGTCAATGTGTGCACTCAACTTCCAGAGGTAAACCCGTGTGTGGATTCAGCAGTCTGCAAACACTTTCTCTGCAGAGTCCCAAAACAGGCGTTTTCAGCCCATTACCGGCATATGGAAGAAACAGCAGTAAGCACAGGGAAATATCTGCTTCTAAATCCAAAACGCAGCTATCTAAGAGAACGGTTGTCAATGTGTGCACTCAACTTCCAGAGTTAAACCCGTGTGTGGATTCAGCAGTCTGCAAACACTTTCTCTGCAGAGTCCCAAAACAGGCGTTTTCAGCCCATTACCGGCATATGGAAGAAACAGCAGTAAGCACAGGGAAATATCTGCTTCTAAATCCAAAACGCAGCTATCTAACAGAACGGTTGTCAATGTGTGCACTCAACTTCCAGAGTTAAACCCGTGTGTGGATTCAGCAGTCTGCAAACACTTTCTCTGCAGAGTCCCAAAACAGGCGTTTTCAGCCCATTACCCGCATATGGAAGAAACAGCAGTAAGCACAGGGAAATATCTGCTTCTAAATCCAAAACGCAGCTATCTAACAGAACGGTTGTCAATGTGTGCACTCAACTTCCAGAGTTAAACCCGTGTGTGGATTCAGCAGTCTGCAAACACTTTCTCTGCAGAGTCCCAAAACAGGCGTTTTCAGCCCATTACCGGCATATGGAAGAAACAGCAGTAAGCACAGGGAAATATCTGCTTCTAAATCCAAAACGCAGCTATCTAACAGAACGGTTGTCAATGTGTGCACTCAACTTCCAGAGTTAAACCCGTGTGTGGATTCAGCAGTCTGCAAACACTTTCTCTGCAGAGTCCCAAAACAGGCGTTTTCAGCCCATTACCGGCATATGGAAGAAACAGCAGTAAGCACAGGGAAATATCTGCTTCTAAATCCAAAACGCAGCTATCTAACAGAACGGTTGTCAATGTGTGCACTCAACTTCCAGAGTTAAACCCATGTGTGGATTCAGCAGTCTGCAAACACTTTCTCTGCAGAGTCCCAAAACAGGCGTTTTCAGCCCATTACCGGCATATGGAAGAAACAGCAGTAAGCACAGGGAAATATCTGCTTCTAAATCCAAAACGCAGCTATCTAACACAACGGTTGTCAATGTGTGCACTCAACTTCCAGAGTTAAACCGGTGTGTGGATGCAGCAGTCTGCAAACACTTTCTGTGCAGAGTCCCAAAACAGGCGTTTTCAGCCCATTACCGGCATATGGAAGAAACAGCAGTAAGCACAGGGAAATATCTGCTTCTAAATCCAAAATGCAGCTATCTAACAGAACGGTTGTCAATGTGTGCACTCAACTTCCAGAGTTAAACCCGTGTGTGGATTCAGCAGTCTGCAAACACTTTCTCTGCAGAGTCCCAAAACAGGCGTTTTCAGCCCATTACCGGCATATGGAAGAAACAGCAGTAAGCACAGGGAAATATCTGCTTCTAAATCCAAAACGCAGCTATCTAACAGAACGGTTGTCAATGTGTGCACTCAACTTCCAGAGTTAAACCCGTGTGTGGATTCAGCAGTCTGCAAACACTTTCTCTGCAGAGTCCCAAAACAGGCGTTTTCAGCCCATTACCGGCATATGGAAGAAACAGCAGTAAGCACAGGGAAATATCTGCTTCTAAATCCAAAACGCAGCTATCTAACAGAACGGTTGTCAATGTGTGCACTCAACTTCCAGAGTTAAACCCGTGTGTGGATTCAGCAGTCTGCAAACACTTTCTCTGCAGAGTCCCAAAACAGGCGTTTTCAGCCCATTACCGGCATATGGAAGAAACAGCAGTAAGCACAGGGAAATATCTGCTTCTAAATCCAAAACGCAGCTATCTAACAGAACGGTTGTCAATGTGTGCACTCAACTTCCAGAGTTAAACCCGTGTGTGGATTCAGCAGTCTGCAAACACTTTCTCTGCAGAGTCCCAAAACAGGCGTTTTCAGCCCATTACCGGCATATGGAAGAAACAGCAGTAAGCACAGGGAAATATCTGCTTCTAAATCCAAAACGCAGCTATCTAACAGAACGGTTGTCAATGTGTGCACTCAACTTCCAGAGTTAAACCCGTGTGTGGATTCAGCAGTCTGCAAACACTTTCTCTGCAGAGTCCCAAAACAGGCGTTTTCAGCCCATTACCGGCATATGGAAGAAACAGCAGTAAGCACAGGGAAATATCTGCTTCTAAATCCAAAACGCAGTTATCTAACAGAACGGTTGTCAATGTGTGCACTCAACTTCCAGAGTTAAACCCGTGTGTGGATTCAGCAGTCTGCAAACACTTTCTCTGCAGAGTCCCAAAACAGGCGTTTTCAGCCCATTACCGGCATATGGAAGAAACAGCAGTAAGCACAGGGAAATATCTGCTTCTAAATCCAAAACGCAGTTATCTAACAGAACGGTTGTCAATGTGTGCACTCAACTTCCAGAGTTAAACCCGTGTGTGGATTCAACAGTCTGCAAACACTTTCTCTGCAGAGTCCCAAAACAGGCGTTTTCAGCCCATTACCGGCATATGGAAGAAACAGCAGTAAGCACAGGGAAATATCTGCTTCTAAATCCAAAACGCAGCTATCTAACAGAACGGTTGTCAACGTGTGCACTCAACTTCCAGAGTTAAACCCGTGTGTGGATTCAGCAGTCTGCAAACACTTTCTCTGCAGAGTCCCAAAACAGGCGTTTTCAGCCCATTACCGGCATATGGAAGAAACAGCAGTAAGCACAGGGAAATATCTGCTTCTAAATCCAAAACGCAGCTATCTAACACAACGGTTGTCAATGTGTGCACTCAACTTCCAGAGTTAAACCCGTGTGTGGATTCAGCAGTCTGCAAACACTTTCTCTGCAGAGTCCCAAAACAGGCGTTTTCAGCCCATTACCGGCATATGGAAGAAACAGCAGTAAGCACAGGGAAATATCTGCTTCTAAACCCAAAACGCAGCTATCTAACAGAACGGTTGTCAATGTGTGCACTCAACTTCCAGAGTTAAACCCGTGTGTGGATTCAGCAGTCTGCAAACACTTTCTCTGCAGAGTCCCAAAACAGGCGTTTTCAGCCCATTACCGGCATTTGGAAGAAACAGCAGTAAGCACAGGGAAATATCTGCTTCTAAATCCAAAACGCAGCTCTCTAACAGAACGGTTGTCAATGTGTGCACTCAACTTCCAGAGTTAAACCCGTGTGTGGATTCAGCAGTCTGCAAACACTTTCTCTGCAGAGTCCCAAAACAGGCGTTTTCAGCCCATTACCGGCATATGGAAGAAACAGCAGTAAGCACAGGGAAATATCTGCTTCTAAATCCAAAACGCAGCTATCTAACAGAACGGTTGTCAATGTGTGCACTCAACTTCCAGAGTTAAACCCGTGTGTGGATTCAGCAGTCTGCAAACACTTTCTGTGCAGAGTCCCAAAACAGGCGTTTTCAGCCCATTACCGGCATATGGAAGAAACAGCAGTAAGCACAGGGAAATATCTGCTTCTAAATCCAAAACGCAGCTATCTAACAGAACGGTTGTCAATGTGTGCACTCAACTTCCAGAGTTAAACCCGTGTGTGGATTCAGCAGTCTGCAAACACTTTCTCTGCAGAGTCCCAAAACAGGCGTTTTCAGCCCATTACCGGCATATGGAAGAAACAGCAGTAAGCACAGGGAAATATCTGCTTCTAAATCCAAAACGCAGCTATCTAACAGAACGGTTGTCAATGTGTGCACTCAACTTCCAGAGTTAAACCCGTGTGTGGATTCAGCAGTCTGCAAACACTTTCTCTGCAGAGTCCCAAAACAGGCGTTTTCAGCCCATTACCGGCATATGGAAGAAACAGCAGTAAGCACAGGGAAATATCTGCTTCTAAATCCAAAACGCAGCTATCTAACAGAACGGTTGTCAATGTGTGCACTCAACTTCCAGAGTTAAACCCGTGTGTGGATTCAGCAGTCTGCAAACACTTTCTCTGCAGAGTCCCAAAACAGGCGTTTTCAGCCCATTACCGGCATATGGAAGAAACAGCAGTAAGCACAGGGAAATATCTGCTTCTAAATCCAAAACGCAGCTATCTAACAGAACGGTTGTCAATGTGTGCACTCAACTTCCAGAGTTAAACCCGTGTGTGGATTCAGCAGTCTGCAAACACTTTCTCTGCAGAGTCCCAAAACAGGCGTTTTCAGCCCATTACCGGCATATGGAAGAAACAGCAGTAAGCACAGGGAAATATCTGCTTCTAAATCCAAAACGCAGCTATCTAACAGAACGGTTGTCAATGTGTGCACTCAACTTCCAGAGTTAAACCCGTGTGTGGATTCAGCAGTCTGCAAACACTTTCTCTGCAGAGTCCCAAAACAGGCGTTTTCAGCCCATTACCGGCATTTGGAAGAAACAGCAGTAAGCCCAGGGAAATATCTGCTTCTAAATCCAAAACGCAGCTATCTAACAGAACGGTTGTCAATGTGTGCACTCAACTTCCAGAGTTAAACCCGTGTGTGGATTCAGCAGTCTGCAAACACTTTCTCTGCAGAGTCCCAAAACAGGCGTTTTCAGCCCATTACCGGCATATGGAAGAAACAGCAGTAAGCACAGGGAAATATCTGCTTCTAAATCCAAAACGCAGCTATCTAACAGAACGGTTGTCAATGTGTGCACTCAACTTCCAGAGTTAAACCCGTGTGTGGATTCAGCAGTCTGCAAACACTTTCTCTGCAGAGTCCCAAAACAGGCGTTTTCAGCCCATTACCGGCATATGGAAGAAACAGCAGTAAGCACAGGGAAATATCTGCTTCTAAATCCAAAACGCAGCTATCTAACAGAACGGTTGTCAATGTGTGCACTCAACTTCCAGAGTTAAACCCGTGTGTGGATTCAGCAGTCTGCAAACACTTTCTCTGCAGAGTCCCAAAACAGGCGTTTTCAGCCCATTACCGGCATATGGAAGAAACAGCAGTAAGCACAGGGAAATATCTGCTTCTAAATCCAAAACGCAGCTATCTAACAGAACGGTTGTCAATGTGTGCACTCAACTTCCAGAGTTAAACCCGTGTGTGGATTCAGCAGTCTGCAAACACTTTCTCTGCAGAGTCCCAAAACAGGCGTTTTCAGCCCATTACCGGCATATGGAAGAAACAGCAGTAAGCCCAGGGAAATATCTGCTTCTAAATCCAAAACGCAGCTATCTAACAGAACGGTTGTCAATGTGTGCACTCAACTTCCAGAGTTAAACCCGTGTGTGGATTCAGCAGTCTGCAAACACTTTCTCTGCAGAGTCCCAAAACAGGCGTTTTCAGCCCATTACCGGCATATGGAAGAAACAGCAGTAAGCACAGGGAAATATCTGCTTCTAAATCCAAAACGCAGCTATCTAACAGAACGGTTGTCAATGTGTGCACTCAACTTCCAGAGTTAAACCCGTGTGTGGATTCAGCAGTCTGCAATCACCTTCTGTGCAGAGTCCCAAAACAGGCGTTTTCAGCCCATTACCGGCATATGGAAGAAACAGCAGTAAGCACAGGGAAATATCTGCTTCTAAATCCAAAACGCAGCTATCTAACAGAACGGTTGTCAATGTGTGCACTCAACTTCCAGAGTTAAACCCGTGTGTGGATTCAGCAGTCTGCAAACACTTTCTCTGCAGAGTCCCAAAACAGGCCTTTTCAGCCCATTACCGGCATATGGAAGAAACAGCAGTAAGCACAGGGAAATATCTGCTTCTAAATCCAAAACGCAGCTATCTAACAGAACGGTTGTCAATGTGTGCACTCAACTTCCAGAGTTAAACCCGTGTGTGGATTCAGCAGTCTGCAAACACTTTCTCTGCAGAGTCCCAAAACAGGCGTTTTCAGCCCATTACCGGCATATGGAAGAAACAGCAGTAAGCACAGGGAAATATCTGCTTCTAAATCCAAAACGCAGCTATCTAACAGAACGGTTGTCAATGTGTGCACTCAACTTCCAGAGTTAAACCCGTGTGTGGATTCAGCAGTCTGCAAACACTTTCTCTGCAGAGTCCCAAAACAGGCGTTTTCAGCCCATTACCGGCATATGGAAGAAACAGCAGTAAGCACAGGGAAATATCTGCTTCTAAATCCAAAACGCAGCTATCTAACAGAACGGTTGTCAATGTGTGCACTCAACTTCCAGAGTTAAACCCGTGTGTGGATTCAGCAGTCTGCAAACACTTTCTCTGCAGAGTCCCAAAACAGGCGTTTTCAGCCCATTACCGGCATATGGAAGAAACAGCAGTAAGCCCAGGGAAATATCTGCTTCTAAATCCAAAACGCAGCTATCTAACAGAACGGTTGTCAATGTGTGCACTCAACTTCCAGAGTTAAACCCGTGTGTGGATTCAGCAGTCTGCAAACACTTTCTCTGCAGAGTCCCAAAACAGGCGTTTTCAGCCCATTACCGGCATATGGAAGAAACAGCAGTAAGCACAGGGAAATATCTGCTTCTAAATCCAAAACGCAGCTATCTAACAGAACGGTTGTCAATGTGTGCACTCAACTTCCAGAGTTAAACCCGTGTGTGGATTCAGCAGTCTGCAAACACTTTCTCTGCAGAGTCCCAAAACAGGCGTTTTCAGCCCATTACCGGCATATGGAAGAAACAGCAGTAAGCACAGGGAAATATCTGCTTCTAAATCCAAAACGCAGCTATCTAACAGAACGGTTGTCAATGTGTGCACTCAACTTCCAGAGTTAAACCCGTGTGTGGATTCAGCAGTCTGCAAACACTTTCTCTGCAGAGTCCCAAAACAGGCGTTTTCAGCCCATTACCGGCATTTGGAAGAAACAGCAGTAAGCACAGGGAAATATCTGCTTCTAAATCCAAAACGCAGCTATCTAACAGAACGGTTGTCAATGTGTGCACTCAACTTCCAGAGTTAAACCCGTGTGTGGATTCAGCAGTCTGCAAACACTTTCTCTGCAGAGTCCCAAAACAGGCGTTTTCAGCCCATTACCGGCATATGGAAGAAACAGCAGTAAGCACAGGGAAATATCTGCTTCTAAATCCAAAACGCAGCTATCTAACAGAACGGTTGTCAATGTGTGCACTCAACTTCCAGAGTTAAACCCGTGTGTGGATTCAGCAGTCTGCAAACACTTTCTCTGCAGAGTCCCAAAACAGGCGTTTTCAGCCCATTACCGGCATATGGAAGAAACAGCAGTAAGCACAGGGAAATATCTGCTTCTAAATCCAAAACGCAGCTATCTAACACAACGGTTGTCAATGTGTGCACTCAACTTCCAGAGTTAAACCGGTGTGTGGATTCAGCAGTCTGCAAACACTTTCTGTGCAGAGTCCCAAAACAGGCGTTTTCAGCCCATTACCGGCATATGGAAGAAACAGCAGTAAGCACAGGGAAATATCTGCTTCTAAATCCAAAACGCAGCTATCTAACAGAACGGTTGTCAATGTGTGCACTCAACTTCCAGAGTTAAACCCGTGTGTGGATTCAGCAGCCTGCAAACACTTTCTCTGCAGAGTCCCAAAACAGGCGTTTTCAGCCCATTACCGGCATTTGGAAGAAACAGCAGTAAGCACAGGGAAATATCTGCTTCTAAATCCAAAACGCAGCTATCTAACAGAACGGTTGTCAATGTGTGCACTCAACTTCCAGAGTTAAACCCGTGTGTGGATTCAGCAGTCTGCAAACACTTTCTCTGCAGAGTCCCAAAACAGGCGTTTTCAGCCCATTACCGGCATATGGAAGAAACAGCAGTAAGCACAGGGAAATATCTGCTTCTAAATCCAAAACGCAGCTATCTAACAGAACGGTTGTCAATGTGTGCACTCAACTTCCAGAGTTAAACCCGTGTGTGGATTCAGCAGTCTGCAAACACTTTCTGTGCAGAGTCCCAAAACAGGCGTTTTCAGCCCATTACCGGCATATGGAAGAAACAGCAGTAAGCACAGGGAAATATCTGCTTCTAAATCCAAAATGCAGCTATCTAACAGAACGGTTGTCAATGTGTGCACTCAACTTCCAGAGTTAAACCCGTGTGTGGATTCAGCAGTCTGCAAACACTTTCTCTGCAGAGTGCCAAAACAGGCGTTTTCAGCCCATTACCGGCATATGGAAGAAACAGCAGTAAGCACAGGGAAATATCTGCTTCTAAATCCAAAACGCAGCTATCTAACAGAACGGTTGTCAATGTGTGCACTCAACTTCCAGAGTTAAACCCGTGTGTGGATTCAGCAGTCTGCAAACACTTTCTGTGCAGAGTCCCAAAACAGGCGTTTTCAGCCCATTACCGGCATATGGAAGAAACAGCAGTAAGCACAGGGAAATATCTGCTTCTAAATCCAAAACGCAGCTATCTAACAGAACGGTTGTCAATGTGTGCACTCAACTTCCAGAGTTAAACCCGTGTGTGGATTCAGCAGTCTGCAAACACTTTCTCTGCAGAGTCCCAAAACAGGCGTTTTCAGCCCATTACCGGCATATGGAAGAAACAGCAGTAAGCACAGGGAAATATCTGCTTCTAAATCCAAAACGCAGCTATCTAACAGAACGGTTGTCAATGTGTGCACTCAACTTCCAGAGTTAAACCCGTGTGTGGATTCAGCAGTCTGCAAACACTTTCTCTGCAGAGTCCCAAAACAGGCGTTTTCAGCCCATTACCGGCATATGGAAGAAACAGCAGTAAGCACAGGGAAATATCTGCTTCTAAATCCAAAACGCAGCTATCTAACAGAACGGTTGTCAATGTGTGCACTCAACTTCCAGAGTTAAACCCGTGTGTGGATTCAGCAGTCTGCAAACACTTTCTCTGCAGAGTCCCAAAACAGGCGTTTTCAGCCCATTACCGGCATATGGAAGAAACAGCAGTAAGCACAGGGAAATATCTGCTTCTAAATCCAAAACGCAGCTATCTAACAGAACGGTTGTCAATGTGTGCACTCAACTTCCAGAGTTAAACCCGTGTGTGGATTCAGCAGTCTGCAAACACTTTCTCTGCAGAGTCCTAAAACAGGCGTTTTCAGCCCATTACCGGCATATGGAAGAAACAGCAGTAAGCACAGGGAAATATCTGCTTCTAAATCCAAAACGCAGCTATCTAACAGAACGGTTGTCAATGTGTGCACTCAACTTCCAGAGTTAAACCCGTGTGTGGATTCAGCAGTCTGCAAACACTTTCTGTGCAGAGTCCCAAAACAGGCGTTTTCAGCCCATTACCGGCATATGGAAGAAACAGCAGTAAGCACAGGGAAATATCTGCTTCTAAATCCAAAACGCAGCTATCTAACAGAACGGTTGTCAATGTGTGCACTCAACTTCCAGAGTTAAACCCGTGTGTGGATTCAGCAGTCTGCAAACACTTTCTCTGCAGAGTCCCAAAACAGGCGTTTTCAGCCCATTACCGGCATATGGAAGAAACAGCAGTAAGCACAGGGAAATATCTGCTTCTAAATCCAAAACGCAGCTATCTAACAGAACGGTTGTCAATGTGTGCACTCAACTTCCAGAGTTAAACCCGTGTGTGGATTCAGCAGTCTGCAAACACTTTCTCTGCAGAGTCCCAAAACAGGCGTTTTCAGCCCATTACCGGCATATGGAAGAAACAGCAGTAAGCACAGGGAAATATCTGCTTCTAAATCCAAAACGCAGCTATCTAACAGAACGGTTGTCAATGTGTGCACTCAACTTCCAGAGTTAAACCCGTGTGTGGATTCAGCAGTCTGCAAACACTTTCTCTGCAGAGTCCCAAAACAGGCGTTTTCAGCCCATTACCGGCATATGGAAGAAACAGCAGTAAGCACAGGGAAATATCTGCTTCTAAATCCAAAACGCAGCTATCTAACAGAACGGTTGTCAATGTGTGCACTCAACTTCCAGAGTTAAACCCGTGTGTGGATTCAGCAGTCTGCAAACACTTTCTCTGCAGAGTCCCAAAACAGGCGTTTTCAGCCCATTACCGGCATATGGAAGAAACAGCAGTAAGCACAGGGAAATATCTGCTTCTAAATCCAAAACGCAGCTATCTAACAGAACGGTTGTCAATGTGTGCACTCAACTTCCAGAGTTAAACCCGTGTGTGGATTCAGCAGTCTGCAAACACTTTCTCTGCAGAGTCCCAAAACAGGCGTTTTCAGCCCATTACCGGCATATGGAAGAAACAGCAGTAAGCACAGGGAAATATCTGCTTCTAAATCCAAAACGCAGCTATGTAACACAACGGTTGTCAATGTGTGCACTCAACTTCCAGAGTTAAACCGGTGTGTGGATTCAGCAGTCTGCAAAGACTTTCTGTGCAGAGTCCCAAAACAGGCGTTTTCAGCCCATTACCGGCATATCTAAGAAACAGCAGTAAGCACAGGGAAATATCTGCTTCTAAATCCAAAACGCAGCTATCTAACAGAACGGTTGTCAATGTGTGCACTCAACTTCCAGAGTTAAACCCGTGTGTGGATTCAGCAGTCTGCAAACACTTTCTCTGCAGAGTCCCAAAACAGGCGTTTTCAGCCCATTACCGGCATATGGAAGAAACAGCAGTAAGCACAGGGAAATATCTGCTTCTAAATCCAAAACGCAGCTATCTAACAGAACGGTTGTCAATGTGTGCACTCAACTTCCAGAGTTAAACCCGTGTGTGGATTCAGCAGTCTGCAAACACTTTCTGTGCAGAGTCCCAAAACAGGCGTTTTCAGCCCATTACCGGCATATGGAAGAAACAGCAGTAAGCACAGGGAAATATCTGCTTCTAAATCCAAAACGCAGCTATCTAACAGAACGGTTGTCAATGTGTGCACTCAACTTCCAGAGTTAAACCCGTGTGTGGATTCAGCAGTCTGCAAACACTTTCTCTGCAGAGTCCCAAAACAGGCGTTTTCAGCCCATTACCGGCATATGGAAGAAACAGCAGTAAGCACAGGGAAATATCTGCTTCTAAATCCAAAACGCAGCTATCTAACAGAACGGTTGTCAATGTGTGCACTCAACTTCCAGAGTTAAACCCGTGTGTGGATTCAGCAGTCTGCAAACACTTTCTCTGCAGAGTCCCAAAACAGGCGTTTTCAGCCCATTACCGGCATATGGAAGAAACAGCAGTAAGCACAGGGAAATATCTGCTTCTAAATCCAAAACGCAGCTATCTAACAGAACGGTTGTCAATGTGTGCACTCAACTTCCAGAGTTAAACCCGTGTGTGGATTCAGCAGTCTGCAATCACCTTCTGTGCAGAGTCCCAAAACAGGCGTTTTCAGCCCTTTACCGGCATATGGAAGAAACAGCAGTAAGCACAGGGAAATATCTGCTTCTAAATCCAAAACGCAGCTATCTAACAGAACGGTTGTCAATGTGTGCACTCAACTTCCAGAGTTAAACCCGTGTGTGGATTCAGCAGTCTGCAAACACTTTCTCTGCAGAGTCCCAAAACAGGCGTTTTCAGCCCATTACCGGCATATGGAAGAAACAGCAGTAAGCACAGGGAAATATCTGCTTCTAAATCCAAAACGCAGCTTTCTAACAGAACGGTTGTCAATGTGTGCACTCAACTTCCAGAGTTAAACCCGTGTGTGGATTCAGCAGTCTGCAAACACTTTCTCTGCAGAGTCCCAAAACAGGCGTTTTCAGCCCATTACCGGCATATGGAAGAAACAGCAGTAAGCACAGGGAAATATCTGCTTCTAAATCCAAAACGCAGCTATCTAACAGAACGGTTGTCAATGTGTGCACTCAACTTCCAGAGTTAAACCCGTGTGTGGATTCAGCAGTCTGCAAACACTTTCTCTGCAGAGTCCCAAAACAGGCGTTTTCAGCCCATTACCGGCATATGGAAGAAACAGCAGTAAGCACAGGGAAATATCTGCTTCTAAATCCAAAACGCAGCTATCTAACAGAACGGTTGTCAATGTGTGCACTCAACTTCCAGAGTTAAACCCGTGTGTGGATTCAGCAGTCTGCAAACACTTTCTCTGCAGAGTCCCAAAACAGGCGTTTTCAGCCCATTACCGGCATATGGAAGAAAGAGCAGTAAGCACAGGGAAATATCTGCTTCTAAATCCAAAACGCAGCTATGTAACAGAACGGTTGTCAATGTGTGCACTCAACTTCCAGAGTTAAACCCGTGTGTGGATTCAGCAGTCTGCAATCACCTTCTGTGCAGAGTCCCAAAACAGGCGTTTTCAGCCCATTACCGGCATATGGAAGAAACAGCAGTAAGCACAGGGAAATATCTGCTTCTAAATCCAAAACGCAGCTATCTAACAGAACGGTTGTCAATGTGTGCACTCAACTTCCAGAGTTAAACCCGTGTGTGGATTCAGCAGTCTGCAAACACTTTCTCTGCAGAGTCCCAAAACAGGCGTTTTCAGCCCATTACCGGCATATGGAAGAAACAGCAGTAAGCACAGGGAAATATCTGCTTCTAAATCCAAAACGCAGCTATCTAACAGAACGGTTGTCAATGTGTGCACTCAACTTCCAGAGTTAAACCCGTGTGTGGATTCAGCAGTCTGCAAACACTTTCTCTGCAGAGTCCCAAAACAGGCGTTTTCAGCCCATTACCGGCATATGGAAGAAACAGCAGTAAGCACAGGGAAATATCTGCTTCTAAATCCAAAACGCAGCTTTCTAACAGAACGGTTGTCAATGTGTGCACTCAACTTCCAGAGTTAAACCGGTGTGTGGATTCAGCAGTCTGCAAACACTTTCTGTGCAGAGTCCCAAAACAGGCGTTTTCAGCCCATTACCGGCATATGGAAGAAACAGCAGTAAGCACAGGGAAATATCTGCTTCTAAATCCAAAACGCAGCTATCTAACAGAACGGTTGTCAATGTGTGCACTCAACTTCCAGAGTTAAACCCGTGTGTGGATTCAGCAGTCTGCAAACACTTTCTCTGCAGAGTCCCAAAACAGGCGTTTTCAGCCCATTACCGGCATATGGAAGAAACAGCAGTAAGCACAGGGAAATATCTGCTTCTAAATCCAAAACGCAGCTATCTAACAGAACGGTTGTCAATGTGTGCACTCAACTTCCAGAGTTAAACCCGTGTGTGGATTCAGCAGTCTGCAAACACTTTCTCTGCAGAGTCCCAAAACAGGCGTTTTCAGCCCATTACCGGCATATGGAAGAAACAGCAGTAAGCACAGGGAAATATCTGCTTCTAAATCCAAAACGCAGCTATCTAACAGAACGGTTGTCAATGTGTGCACTCAACTTCCAGAGTTAAACCCGTGTGTGGATTCAGCAGTCTGCAAACACTTTCTCTGCAGAGTCCCAAAACAGGCGTTTTCAGCCCATTACCGGCATATGGAAGAAACAGCAGTAAGCACAGGGAAATATCTGCTTCTAAATCCAAAACGCAGCTATCTAACAGAACGGTTGTCAATGTGTGCACTCAACTTCCAGAGTTAAACCCGTGTGTGGATTCAGCAGTCTGCAAACACTTTCTCTGCAGAGTCCCAAAACAGGCGTTTTCAGCCCATTACCGGCATATGGAAGAAACAGCAGTAAGCACAGGGAAATATCTGCTTCTAAATCCAAAACGCAGCTATCTAACAGAACGGTTGTCAATGTGTGCACTCAACTTCCAGAGTTAAACCCGTGTGTGGATTCAGCAGTCTGCAATCACCTTCTGTGCAGAGTCCCAAAACAGGCGTTTTCAGCCCTTTACCGGCATATGGAAGAAACAGCAGTAAGCACAGGGAAATATCTGCTTCTAAATCCAAAACGCAGCTATCTAACAGAACGGTTGTCAATGTGTGCACTCAACTTCCAGAGTTAAACCCGTGTGTGGATTCAGCAGTCTGCAAACACTTTCTCTGCAGAGTCCCAAAACAGGCGTTTTCAGCCCATTACCGGCATATGGAAGAAACAGCAGTAAGCACAGGGAAATATCTGCTTCTAAATCCAAAACGCAGCTTTCTAACAGAACGGTTGTCAATGTGTGCACTCAACTTCCAGAGTTAAACCCGTGTGTGGATTCAGCAGTCTGCAAACACTTTCTCTGCAGAGTCCCAAAACAGGCGTTTTCAGCCCATTACCGGCATATGGAAGAAACAGCAGTAAGCACAGGGAAATATCTGCTTCTAAATCCAAAACGCAGCTATCTAACAGAACGGTTGTCAATGTGTGCACTCAACTTCCAGAGTTAAACCCGTGTGTGGATTCAGCAGTCTGCAAACACTTTCTCTGCAGAGTCCCAAAACAGGCGTTTTCAGCCCATTACCGGCATATGGAAGAAACAGCAGTAAGCACAGGGAAATATCTGCTTCTAAATCCAAAACGCAGCTATCTAACAGAACGGTTGTCAATGTGTGCACTCAACTTCCAGAGTTAAACCCGTGTGTGGATTCAGCAGTCTGCAAACACTTTCTCTGCAGAGTCCCAAAACAGGCGTTTTCAGCCCATTACCGGCATATGGAAGAAACAGCAGTAAGCACAGGGAAATATCTGCTTCTAAATCCAAAACGCAGCTATCTAACAGAACGGTTGTCAATGTGTGCACTCAACTTCCAGAGTTAAACCCGTGTGTGGATTCAGCAGTCTGCAAACACTTTCTCTGCAGAGTCCCAAAACAGGCGTTTTCAGCCCATTACCGGCATATGGAAGAAACAGCAGTAAGCACAGGGAAATATCTGCTTCTAAATCCAAAACGCAGCTATCTAACAGAACGGTTGTCAATGTGTGCACTCAACTTCCAGAGTTAAACCCGTGTGTGGATTCAGCAGTCTGCAAACACTTTCTCTGCAGAGTCCCAAAACAGGCGTTTTCAGCCCATTACCGGCATATGGAAGAAACAGCAGTAAGCACAGGGAAATATCTGCTTCTAAATCCAAAACGCAGCTATCTAACAGAACGGTTGTCAATGTGTGCACTCAACTTCCAGAGTTAAACCCGTGTGTGGATTCAGCAGTCTGCAAACACTTTCTCTGCAGAGTCCCAAAACAGGCGTTTTCAGCCCATTACCGGCATATGGAAGAAACAGCAGTAAGCACAGGGAAATATCTGCTTCTAAATCCAAAACGCAGCTATCTAACAGAACGGTTGTCAATGTGTGCACTCAACTTCCAGAGTTAAACCCGTGTGTGGATTCAGCAGTCTGCAAACACTTTCTCTGCAGAGTCCCAAAACAGGCGTTTTCAGCCCATTACCGGCATATGGAAGAAACAGCAGTAAGCACAGGGAAATATCTGCTTCTAAATCCAAAACGCAGCTATGTAACACAACGGTTGTCAATGTGTGCACTCAACTTCCAGAGTTAAACCGGTGTGTGGATTCAGCAGTCTGCAAAGACTTTCTGTGCAGAGTCCCAAAACAGGCGTTTTCAGCCCATTACCGGCATATCTAAGAAACAGCAGTAAGCACAGGGAAATATCTGCTTCTAAATCCAAAACGCAGCTATCTAACAGAACGGTTGTCAATGTGTGCACTCAACTTCCAGAGTTAAACCCGTGTGTGGATTCAGCAGTCTGCAAACACTTTCTCTGCAGAGTCCCAAAACAGGCGTTTTCAGCCCATTACCGGCATATGGAAGAAACAGCAGTAAGCACAGGGAAATATCTGCTTCTAAATCCAAAACGCAGCTATCTAACAGAACGGTTGTCAATGTGTGCACTCAACTTCCAGAGTTAAACCCGTGTGTGGATTCAGCAGTCTGCAAACACTTTCTGTGCAGAGTCCCAAAACAGGCGTTTTCAGCCCATTACCGGCATATGGAAGAAACAGCAGTAAGCACAGGGAAATATCTGCTTCTAAATCCAAAACGCAGCTATCTAACAGAACGGTTGTCAATGTGTGCACTCAACTTCCAGAGTTAAACCCGTGTGTGGATTCAGCAGTCTGCAAACACTTTCTCTGCAGAGTCCCAAAACAGGCGTTTTCAGCCCATTACCGGCATATGGAAGAAACAGCAGTAAGCACAGGGAAATATCTGCTTCTAAATCCAAAACGCAGCTATCTAACAGAACGGTTGTCAATGTGTGCACTCAACTTCCAGAGTTAAACCCGTGTGTGGATTCAGCAGTCTGCAAACACTTTCTCTGCAGAGTCCCAAAACAGGCGTTTTCAGCCCATTACCGGCATATGGAAGAAACAGCAGTAAGCACAGGGAAATATCTGCTTCTAAATCCAAAACGCAGCTATCTAACAGAACGGTTGTCAATGTGTGCACTCAACTTCCAGAGTTAAACCCGTGTGTGGATTCAGCAGTCTGCAAACACTTTCTCTGCAGAGTCCCAAAACAGGCGTTTTCAGCCCATTACCGGCATATGGAAGAAACAGCAGTAAGCACAGGGAAATATCTGCTTCTAAATCCAAAACGCAGCTATCTAACAGAACGGTTGTCAATGTGTGCACTCAACTTCCAGAGTTAAACCCGTGTGTGGATTCAGCAGTCTGCAAACACTTTCTCTGCAGAGTCCCAAAACAGGCGTTTTCAGCCCATTACCGGCATATGGAAGAAAGAGCAGTAAGCACAGGGAAATATCTGCTTCTAAATCCAAAACGCAGCTATGTAACAGAACGGTTGTCAATGTGTGCACTCAACTTCCAGAGTTAAACCCGTGTGTGGATTCAGCAGTCTGCAATCACCTTCTGTGCAGAGTCCCAAAACAGGCGTTTTCAGCCCATTACCGGCATATGGAAGAAACAGCAGTAAGCACAGGGAAATATCTGCTTCTAAATCCAAAACGCAGCTATCTAACAGAACGGTTGTCAATGTGTGCACTCAACTTCCAGAGTTAAACCCGTGTGTGGATTCAGCAGTCTGCAAACACTTTCTCTGCAGAGTCCCAAAACAGGCGTTTTCAGCCCATTACCGGCATATGGAAGAAACAGCAGTAAGCACAGGGAAATATCTGCTTCTAAATCCAAAACGCAGCTATCTAACAGAACGGTTGTCAATGTGTGCACTCAACTTCCAGAGTTAAACCCGTGTGTGGATTCAGCAGTCTGCAAACACTTTCTCTGCAGAGTCCCAAAACAGGCGTTTTCAGCCCATTACCGGCATATGGAAGAAACAGCAGTAAGCACAGGGAAATATCTGCTTCTAAATCCAAAACGCAGCTATCTAACACAACGGTTGTCAATGTGTGCACTCAACTTCCAGAGTTAAACCGGTGTGTGGATTCAGCAGTCTGCAAACACTTTCTGTGCAGAGTCCCAAAACAGGCGTTTTCAGCCCATTACCGGCATATGGAAGAAACAGCAGTAAGCACAGGGAAATATCTGCTTCTAAATCCAAAACGCAGCTATCTAACAGAACGGTTGTCAATGTGTGCACTCAACTTCCAGAGTTAAACCCGTGTGTGGATTCAGCAGTCTGCAAACACTTTCTCTGCAGAGTCCCAAAACAGGCGTTTTCAGCCCATTACCGGCATATGGAAGAAACAGCAGTAAGCACAGGGAAATATCTGCTTCTAAATCCAAAACGCAGCTATCTAACAGAACGGTTGTCAATGTGTGCACTCAACTTCCAGAGTTAAACCCGTGTGTGGATTCAGCAGTCTGCAAACACTTTCTCTGCAGAGTCCCAAAACAGGCGTTTTCAGCCCATTACCGGCATATGGAAGAAACAGCAGTAAGCACAGGGAAATATCTGCTTCTAAATCCAAAACGCAGCTATCTAACAGAACGGTTGTCAATGTGTGCACTCAACTTCCAGAGTTAAACCCGTGTGTGGATTCAGCAGTCTGCAAACACTTTCTCTGCAGAGTCCCAAAACAGGCGTTTTCAGCCCATTACCGGCATATGGAAGAAACAGCAGTAAGCACAGGGAAATATCTGCTTCTAAATCCAAAACGCAGCTATCTAACAGAACGGTTGTCAATGTGTGCACTCAACTTCCAGAGTTAAACCCGTGTGTGGATTCAGCAGTCTGCAAACACTTTCTCTGCAGAGTCCCAAAACAGGCGTTTTCAGCCCATTACCGGCATATGGAAGAAACAGCAGTAAGCACAGGGAAATATCTGCTTCTAAATCCAAAACGCAGCTATCTAACAGAACGGTTGTCAATGTGTGCACTCAACTTCCAGAGTTAAACCCGTGTGTGGATTCAGCAGTCTGCAATCACCTTCTGTGCAGAGTCCCAAAACAGGCGTTTTCAGCCCTTTACCGGCATATGGAAGAAACAGCAGTAAGCACAGGGAAATATCTGCTTCTAAATCCAAAACGCAGCTATCTAACAGAACGGTTGTCAATGTGTGCACTCAACTTCCAGAGTTAAACCCGTGTGTGGATTCAGCAGTCTGCAAACACTTTCTCTGCAGAGTCCCAAAACAGGCGTTTTCAGCCCATTACCGGCATATGGAAGAAACAGCAGTAAGCACAGGGAAATATCTGCTTCTAAATCCAAAACGCAGCTTTCTAACAGAACGGTTGTCAATGTGTGCACTCAACTTCCAGAGTTAAACCCGTGTGTGGATTCAGCAGTCTGCAAACACTTTCTCTGCAGAGTCCCAAAACAGGCGTTTTCAGCCCATTACCGGCATATGGAAGAAACAGCAGTAAGCACAGGGAAATATCTGCTTCTAAATCCAAAACGCAGCTATCTAACAGAACGGTTGTCAATGTGTGCACTCAACTTCCAGAGTTAAACCCGTGTGTGGATTCAGCAGTCTGCAAACACTTTCTCTGCAGAGTCCCAAAACAGGCGTTTTCAGCCCATTACCGGCATATGGAAGAAACAGCAGTAAGCACAGGGAAATATCTGCTTCTAAATCCAAAACGCAGCTATCTAACAGAACGGTTGTCAATGTGTGCACTCAACTTCCAGAGTTAAACCCGTGTGTGGATTCAGCAGTCTGCAAACACTTTCTCTGCAGAGTCCCAAAACAGGCGTTTTCAGCCCATTACCGGCATATGGAAGAAAGAGCAGTAAGCACAGGGAAATATCTGCTTCTAAATCCAAAACGCAGCTATGTAACAGAACGGTTGTCAATGTGTGCACTCAACTTCCAGAGTTAAACCCGTGTGTGGATTCAGCAGTCTGCAATCACCTTCTGTGCAGAGTCCCAAAACAGGCGTTTTCAGCCCATTACCGGCATATGGAAGAAACAGCAGTAAGCACAGGGAAATATCTGCTTCTAAATCCAAAACGCAGCTATCTAACAGAACGGTTGTCAATGTGTGCACTCAACTTCCAGAGTTAAACCCGTGTGTGGATTCAGCAGTCTGCAAACACTTTCTCTGCAGAGTCCCAAAACAGGCGTTTTCAGCCCATTACCGGCATATGGAAGAAACAGCAGTAAGCACAGGGAAATATCTGCTTCTAAATCCAAAACGCAGCTATCTAACAGAACGGTTGTCAATGTGTGCACTCAACTTCCAGAGTTAAACCCGTGTGTGGATTCAGCAGTCTGCAAACACTTTCTCTGCAGAGTCCCAAAACAGGCGTTTTCAGCCCATTACCGGCATATGGAAGAAACAGCAGTAAGCACAGGGAAATATCTGCTTCTAAATCCAAAACGCAGCTATCTAACACAACGGTTGTCAATGTGTGCACTCAACTTCCAGAGTTAAACCGGTGTGTGGATTCAGCAGTCTGCAAACACTTTCTCTGCAGAGTCCCAAAACAGGCGTTTTCAGCCCATTACCGGCATATGGAAGAAACAGCAGTAAGCACAGGGAAATATCTGCTTCTAAATCCAAAATGCAGCTATCTAACAGAACGGTTGTCAATGTGTGCACTCAACTTCCAGAGTTAAACCCGTGTGTGGATTCAGCAGTCTGCAAACACTTTCTCTGCAGAGTCCCAAAACAGGCGTTTTCAGCCCATTACCGGCATATGGAAGAAACAGCAGTAAGCACAGGGAAATATCTGCTTCTAAATCCAAAACGCAGCTATCTAACAGAACGGTTGTCAATGTGTGCACTCAACTTCCAGAGTTAAACCCGTGTGTGGATTCAGCAGTCTGCAAACACTTTCTCTGCAGAGTCCCAAAACAGGCGTTTTCAGCCCATTACCGGCATATGGAAGAAACAGCAGTAAGCACAGGGAAATATCTGCTTCTAAATCCAAAACGCAGCTATCTAACACAACGGTTGTCAATGTGTGCACTCAACTTCCAGAGTTAAACCCGTGTGTGGATTCAGCAGTCTGCAAACACTTTCTCTGCAGAGTCCCAAAACAGGCGTTTTCAGCCCATTACCGGCATATGGAAGAAACAGCAGTAAGCACAGGGAAATATCTGCTTCTAAATCCAAAACGCAGCTATCTAACAGAACGGTTGTCAATGTGTGCACTCAACTTCCAGAGTTAAACCCGTGTGTGGATTCAGCAGTCTGCAAACACTTTCTCTGCAGAGTCCCAAAACAGGCGTTTTCAGCCCATTACCGGCATATGGAAGAAACAGCAGTAAGCACAGGGAAATATCTGCTTCTAAATCCAAAACGCAGCTATCTAACAGAACGGTTGTCAATGTGTGCACTCAACTTCCAGAGGTAAACCCGTGTGTGGATTCAGCAGTCTGCAAACACTTTCTCTGCAGAGTCCCAAAACAGGCGTTTTCAGCCCATTACCGGCATATGGAAGAAACAGCAGTAAGCACAGGGAAATATCTGCTTCTAAATCCAAAACGCAGCTATCTAACAGAACGGTTGTCAATGTGTGCACTCAACTTCCAGAGTTAAACCCGTGTGTGGATTCAGCAGTCTGCAAACACTTTCTCTGCAGAGTCCCAAAACAGGCGTTTTCAGCCCATTACCGGCATATGGAAGAAACAGCAGTAAGCACAGGGAAATATCTGCTTCTAAATCCAAAACGCAGCTATCTAACAGAACGGTTGTCAATGTGTGCACTCAACTTCCAGAGTTAAACCCGTGTGTGGATTCAGCAGTCTGCAAACACTTTCTCTGCAGAGTCCCAAAACAGGCGTTTTCAGCCCATTACCGGCATATGGAAGAAACAGCAGTAAGCACAGGGAAATATCTGCTTCTAAATCCAAAACGCAGCTATCTAACAGAACGGTTGTCAATGTGTGCACTCAACTTCCAGAGTTAAACCCGTGTGTGGATTCAGCAGTCTGCAAACACTTTCTCTGCAGAGTCCCAAAACAGGCGTTTTCAGCCCATTACCGGCATATGGAAGAAACAGCAGTAAGCACAGGGAAATATCTGCTTCTAAATCCAAAACGCAGCTATCTAACAGAACGGTTGTCAATGTGTGCACTCAACTTCCAGAGTTAAACCCGTGTGTGGATTCAGCAGTCTGCAAACACTTTCTCTGCAGAGTCCCAAAACAGGCGTTTTCAGCCCATTACCGGCATATGGAAGAAAGAGCAGTAAGCACAGGGAAATATCTGCTTCTAAATCCAAAACGCAGCTATGTAACAGAACGGTTGTCAATGTGTGCACTCAACTTCCAGAGTTAAACCCGTGTGTGGATTCAGCAGTCTGCAATCACCTTCTGTGCAGAGTCCCAAAACAGGCGTTTTCAGCCCATTACCGGCATATGGAAGAAACAGCAGTAAGCACAGGGAATTATCTGCTTCTAAATCCAAAACGCAGCTATCTAACAGAACGGTTGTCAATGTGTGCACTCAACTTCCAGAGTTAAACCCGTGTGTGGATTCAGCAGTCTGCAAACACTTTCTCTGCAGAGTCCCAAAACAGGCGTTTTCAGCCCATTACCGGCATATGGAAGAAACAGCAGTAAGCACAGGGAAATATCTGCTTCTAAATCCAAAACGCAGCTATCTAACAGAACGGTTGTCAATGTGTGCACTCAACTTCCAGAGTTAAACCCGTGTGTGGATTCAGCAGTCTGCAAACACTTTCTCTGCAGAGTCCCAAAACAGGCGTTTTCAGCCCATTACCGGCATATGGAAGAAACAGCAGTAAGCACAGGGAAATATCTGCTTCTAAATCCAAAACGCAGCTATCTAACACAACGGTTGTCAATGTGTGCACTCAACTTCCAGAGTTAAACCGGTGTGTGGATTCAGCAGTCTGCAAACACTTTCTGTGCAGAGTCCCAAAACAGGCGTTTTCAGCCCATTACCGGCATATGGAAGAAACAGCAGTAAGCACAGGGAAATATCTGCTTCTAAATCCAAAATGCAGCTATCTAACAGAACGGTTGTCAATGTGTGCACTCAACTTCCAGAGTTAAACCCGTGTGTGGATTCAGCAGTCTGCAAACACTTTCTCTGCAGAGTCCCAAAACAGGCGTTTTCAGCCCATTACCGGCATATGGAAGAAACAGCAGTAAGCACAGGGAAATATCTGCTTCTAAATCCAAAACGCAGCTATCTAACAGAACGGTTGTCAATGTGTGCACTCAACTTCCAGAGTTAAACCCGTGTGTGGATTCAGCAGTCTGCAAACACTTTCTCTGCAGAGTCCCAAAACAGGCGTTTTCAGCCCATTACCGGCATATGGAAGAAACAGCAGTAAGCACAGGGAAATATCTGCTTCTAAATCCAAAACGCAGCTATCTAACAGAACGGTTGTCAATGTGTGCACTCAACTTCCAGAGTTAAACCCGTGTGTGGATTCAGCAGTCTGCAAACACTTTCTCTGCAGAGTCCCAAAACAGGCGTTTTCAGCCCATTACCGGCATATGGAAGAAACAGCAGTAAGCACAGGGAAATATCTGCTTCTAAATCCAAAACGCAGCTATCTAACAGAACGGTTGTCAATGTGTGCACTCAACTTCCAGAGTTAAACCCGTGTGTGGATTCAGCAGTCTGCAAACACTTTCTCTGCAGAGTCCCAAAACAGGCGTTTTCAGCCCATTACCGGCATATGGAAGAAAGAGCAGTAAGCACAGGGAAATATCTGCTTCTAAATCCAAAACGCAGCTATGTAACAGAACGGTTGTCAATGTGTGCACTCAACTTCCAGAGTTAAACCCGTGTGTGGATTCAGCAGTCTGCAATCACCTTCTGTGCAGAGTCCCAAAACAGGCGTTTTCAGCCCATTACCGGCATATGGAAGAAACAGCAGTAAGCACAGGGAAATATCTGCTTCTAAATCCAAAACGCAGCTATCTAACAGAACGGTTGTCAATGTGTGCACTCAACTTCCAGAGTTAAACCCGTGTGTGGATTCAGCAGTCTGCAAACACTTTCTCTGCAGAGTCCCAAAACAGGCGTTTTCAGCCCATTACCGGCATATGGAAGAAACAGCAGTAAGCACAGGGAAATATCTGCTTCTAAATCCAAAACGCAGCTATCTAACAGAACGGTTGTCAATGTGTGCACTCAACTTCCAGAGTTAAACCCGTGTGTGGATTCAGCAGTCTGCAAACACTTTCTCTGCAGAGTCCCAAAACAGGCGTTTTCAGCCCATTACCGGCATATGGAAGAAACAGCAGTAAGCACAGGGAAATATCTGCTTCTAAATCCAAAACGCAGCTATCTAACACAACGGTTGTCAATGTGTGCACTCAACTTCCAGAGTTAAACCGGTGTGTGGATTCAGCAGTCTGCAAACACTTTCTCTGCAGAGTCCCAAAACAGGCGTTTTCAGCCCATTACCGGCATATGGAAGAAACAGCAGTAAGCACAGGGAAATATCTGCTTCTAAATCCAAAATGCAGCTATCTAACAGAACGGTTGTCAATGTGTGCACTCAACTTCCAGAGTTAAACCCGTGTGTGGATTCAGCAGTCTGCAAACACTTTCTCTGCAGAGTCCCAAAACAGGCGTTTTCAGCCCATTACCGGCATATGGAAGAAACAGCAGTAAGCACAGGGAAATATCTGCTTCTAAATCCAAAACGCAGCTATCTAACAGAACGGTTGTCAATGTGTGCACTCAACTTCCAGAGTTAAACCCGTGTGTGGATTCAGCAGTCTGCAAACACTTTCTCTGCAGAGTCCCAAAACAGGCGTTTTCAGCCCATTACCGGCATATGGAAGAAACAGCAGTAAGCACAGGGAAATATCTGCTTCTAAATCCAAAACGCAGCTATCTAACAGAACGGTTGTCAATGTGTGCACTCAACTTCCAGAGTTAAACCCGTGTGTGGATTCAGCAGTCTGCAAACACTTTCTCTGCAGAGTCCCAAAACAGGCGTTTTCAGCCCATTACCGGCATATGGAAGAAACAGCAGTAAGCACAGGGAAATATCTGCTTCTAAATCCAAAACGCAGCTATCTAACAGAACGGTTGTCAATGTGTGCACTCAACTTCCAGAGTTAAACCCGTGTGTGGATTCAGCAGTCTGCAAACACTTTCTCTGCAGAGTCCCAAAACAGGCGTTTTCAGCCCATTACCGGCATATGGAAGAAACAGCAGTAAGCACAGGGAAATATCTGCTTCTAAATCCAAAACGCAGCTATCTAACAGAACGGTTGTCAATGTGTGCACTCAACTTCCAGAGTTAAACCCGTGTGTGGATTCAGCAGTCTGCAAACACTTTCTCTGCAGAGTCCCAAAACAGGCGTTTTCAGCCCATTACCGGCATATGGAAGAAACAGCAGTAAGCACAGGGAAATATCTGCTTCTAAATCCAAAACGCAGCTATCTAACAGAACGGTTGTCAATGTGTGCACTCAACTTCCAGAGTTAAACCCGTGTGTGGATTCAGCAGTCTGCAAACACTTTCTCTGCAGAGTCCCAAAACAGGCGTTTTCAGCCCATTACCGGCATATGGAAGAAACAGCAGTAAGCACAGGGAAATATCTGCTTCTAAATCCAAAACGCAGCTATCTAACAGAACGGTTGTCAATGTGTGCACTCAACTTCCAGAGTTAAACCCGTGTGTGGATTCAGCAGTCTGCAAACACTTTCTCTGCAGAGTCCCAAAACAGGCGTTTTCAGCCCATTACCGGCATATGGAAGAAACAGCAGTAAGCACAGGGAAATATCTGCTTCTAAATCCAAAACGCAGCTATCTAACAGAACGGTTGTCAATGTGTGCACTCAACTTCCAGAGTTAAACCCGTGTGTGGATTCAGCAGTCTGCAAACACTTTCTCTGCAGAGTCCCAAAACAGGCGTTTTCAGCCCATTACCGGCATATGGAAGAAACAGCAGTAAGCACAGGGAAATATCTGCTTCTAAATCCAAAACGCAGCTATCTAACAGAACGGTTGTCAATGTGTGCACTCAACTTCCAGAGTTAAACCCGTGTGTGGATTCAGCAGTCTGCAAACACTTTCTCTGCAGAGTCCCAAAACAGGCGTTTTCAGCCCATTACCGGCATATGGAAGAAAGAGCAGTAAGCACAGGGAAATATCTGCTTCTAAATCCAAAACGCAGCTATGTAACAGAACGGTTGTCAATGTGTGCACTCAACTTCCAGAGTTAAACCCGTGTGTGGATTCAGCAGTCTGCAATCACCTTCTGTGCAGAGTCCCAAAACAGGCGTTTTCAGCCCATTACCGGCATATGGAAGAAACAGCAGTAAGCACAGGGAAATATCTGCTTCTAAATCCAAAACGCAGCTATCTAACAGAACGGTTGTCAATGTGTGCACTCAACTTCCAGAGTTAAACCCGTGTGTGGATTCAGCAGTCTGCAAACACTTTCTCTGCAGAGTCCCAAAACAGGCGTTTTCAGCCCATTACCGGCATATGGAAGAAACAGCAGTAAGCACAGGGAAATATCTGCTTCTAAATCCAAAACGCAGCTATCTAACAGAACGGTTGTCAATGTGTGCACTCAACTTCCAGAGTTAAACCCGTGTGTGGATTCAGCAGTCTGCAAACACTTTCTCTGCAGAGTCCCAAAACAGGCGTTTTCAGCCCATTACCGGCATATGGAAGAAACAGCAGTAAGCACAGGGAAATATCTGCTTCTAAATCCAAAACGCAGCTATCTAACACAACGGTTGTCAATGTGTGCACTCAACTTCCAGAGTTAAACCGGTGTGTGGATTCAGCAGTCTGCAAACACTTTCTGTGCAGAGTCCCAAAACAGGCGTTTTCAGCCCATTACCGGCATATGGAAGAAACAGCAGTAAGCACAGGGAAATATCTGCTTCTAAATCCAAAATGCAGCTATCTAACAGAACGGTTGTCAATGTGTGCACTCAACTTCCAGAGTTAAACCCGTGTGTGGATTCAGCAGTCTGCAAACACTTTCTCTGCAGAGTCCCAAAACAGGCGTTTTCAGCCCATTACCGGCATATGGAAGAAACAGCAGTAAGCACAGGGAAATATCTGCTTCTAAATCCAAAACGCAGCTATCTAACAGAACGGTTGTCAATGTGTGCACTCAACTTCCAGAGTTAAACCCGTGTGTGGATTCAGCAGTCTGCAAACACTTTCTCTGCAGAGTCCCAAAACAGGCGTTTTCAGCCCATTACCGGCATATGGAAGAAACAGCAGTAAGCACAGGGAAATATCTGCTTCTAAATCCAAAACGCAGCTATCTAACAGAACGGTTGTCAATGTGTGCACTCAACTTCCAGAGTTAAACCCGTGTGTGGATTCAGCAGTCTGCAAACACTTTCTCTGCAGAGTCCCAAAACAGGCGTTTTCAGCCCATTACCGGCATATGGAAGAAACAGCAGTAAGCACAGGGAAATATCTGCTTCTAAATCCAAAACGCAGCTATCTAACAGAACGGTTGTCAATGTGTGCACTCAACTTCCAGAGTTAAACCCGTGTGTGGATTCAGCAGTCTGCAAACACTTTCTCTGCAGAGTCCCAAAACAGGCGTTTTCAGCCCATTACCGGCATATGGAAGAAACAGCAGTAAGCACAGGGAAATATCTGCTTCTAAATCCAAAACGCAGCTATCTAACAGAACGGTTGTCAATGTGTGCACTCAACTTCCAGAGTTAAACCCGTGTGTGGATTCAGCAGTCTGCAAACACTTTCTCTGCAGAGTCCCAAAACAGGCGTTTTCAGCCCATTACCGGCATTTGGAAGAAACAGCAGTAAGCACAGGGAAATATCTGCTTCTAAATCCAAAACGCAGCTATCTAACAGAACGGTTGTCAATGTGTGCACTCAACTTCCAGAGTTAAACCCGTGTGTGGATTCAGCAGTCTGCAAACACTTTCTCTGCAGAGTCCTAAAACAGGCGTTTTCAGCCCATTACCGGCATATGGAAGAAACAGCAGTAAGCACAGGGAAATATCTGCTTCTAAATCCAAAACGCAGCTATCTAACAGAACGGTTGTCAATGTGTGCACTCAACTTCCAGAGTTAAACCCGTGTGTGGATTCAGCAGTCTGCAAACACTTTCTCTGCAGAGTCCCAAAACAGGCGTTTTCAGCCCATTACCGGCATATGGAAGAAACAGCAGTAAGCACAGGGAAATATCTGCTTCTAAATCCAAAACGCAGCTATCTAACAGAACGGTTGTCAATGTGTGCACTCAACTTCCAGAGTTAAACCCGTGTGTGGATTCAGCAGTCTGCAAACACTTTCTCTGCAGAGTCCCAAAACAGGCGTTTTCAGCCCATTACCGGCATATGGAAGAAACAGCAGTAAGCACAGGGAAATATCTGCTTCTAAATCCAAAACGCAGCTATCTAACAGAACGGTTGTCAATGTGTGCACTCAACTTCCAGAGTTAAACCCGTGTGTGGATTCAGCAGTCTGCAAACACTTTCTCTGCAGAGTCCCAAAACAGGCGTTTTCAGCCCATTACCGGCATATGGAAGAAACAGCAGTAAGCACAGGGAAATATCTGCTTCTAAATCCAAAACGCAGCTATCTAACAGAACGGTTGTCAATGTGTGCACTCAACTTCCAGAGTTAAACCCGTGTGTGGATTCAGCAGTCTGCAAACACTTTCTCTGCAGAGTCCCAAAACAGGCGTTTTCAGCCCATTACCGGCATATGGAAGAAACAGCAGTAAGCACAGGGAAATATCTGCTTCTAAATCCAAAACGCAGCTATCTAACAGAACGGTTGTCAATGTGTGCACTCAACTTCCAGAGTTAAACCCGTGTGTGGATTCAGCAGTCTGCAAACACTTTCTCTGCAGAGTCCCAAAACAGGCGTTTTCAGCCCATTACCGGCATATGGAAGAAACAGCAGTAAGCACAGGGAAATATCTGCTTCTAAATCCAAAACGCAGCTATCTAACAGAACGGTTGTCAATGTGTGCACTCAACTTCCAGAGTTAAACCCGTGTGTGGATTCAGCAGTCTGCAAACACTTTCTCTGCAGAGTCCCAAAACAGGCGTTTTCAGCCCATTACCGGCATATGGAAGAAACAGCAGTAAGCACAGGGAAATATCTGCTTCTAAATCCAAAACGCAGCTATCTAACACAACGGTTGTCAATGTGTGCACTCAACTTCCAGAGTTAAACCGGTGTGTGGATTCAGCAGTCTGCAAACACTTTCTGTGCAGAGCCCCAAAACAGGCGTTTTCAGCCCATTACCGGCATATCTAAGAAACAGCAGTAAGCACAGGGAAATATCTGCTTCTAAATCCAAAATGCAGCTATCTAACAGAACGGTTGTCAATGTGTGCACTCAACTTCCAGAGTTAAACCCGTGTGTGGATTCAGCAGTCTGCAAACACTTTCTCTGCAGAGTCCCAAAACAGGCGTTTTCAGCCCATTACCGGCATATGGAAGAAACAGCAGTAAGCACAGGGAAATATCTGCTTCTAAATCCAAAACGCAGCTATCTAACAGAACGGTTGTCAATGTGTGCACTCAACTTCCAGAGTTAAACCCGTGTGTGGATTCAGCAGTCTGCAAACACTTTCTGTGCAGAGTCCCAAAACAGGCGTTTTCAGCCCATTACCGGCATATGGAAGAAACAGCAGTAAGCACAGGGAAATATCTGCTTCTAAATCCAAAACGCAGCTATCTAACAGAACGGTTGTCAATGTGTGCACTCAACTTCCAGAGTTAAACCCGTGTGTGGATTCAGCAGTCTGCAAACACTTTCTCTGCAGAGTCCCAAAACAGGCGTTTTCAGCCCATTACCGGCATATGGAAGAAACAGCAGTAAGCACAGGGAAATATCTGCTTCTAAATCCAAAACGCAGCTATCTAACAGAACGGTTGTCAATGTGTGCACTCAACTTCCAGAGTTAAACCCGTGTGTGGATTCAGCAGTCTGCAAACACTTTCTCTGCAGAGTCCCAAAACAGGCGTTTTCAGCCCATTACCGGCATATGGAAGAAAGAGCAGTAAGCACAGGGAAATATCTGCTTCTAAATCCAAAACGCAGCTATCTAACAGAACGGTTGTCAATGTGTGCACTCAACTTCCAGAGTTAAACCCGTGTGTGGATTCAGCAGTCTGCAATCACCTTCTGTGCAGAGTCCCAAAACAGGCGTTTTCAGCCCATTACCGGCATATGGAAGAAACAGCAGTAAGCACAGGGAAATATCTGCTTCTAAATCCAAAACGCAGCTATCTAACAGAACGGTTGTCAATGTGTGCACTCAACTTCCAGAGTTAAACCCGTGTGTGGATTCAGCAGTCTGCAAACACTTTCTCTGCAGAGTCCCAAAACAGGCGTTTTCAGCCCATTACCGGCATATGGAAGAAACAGCAGTAAGCACAGGGAAATATCTGCTTCTAAATCCAAAACGCAGCTTTCTAACAGAACGGTTGTCAATGTGTGCACTCAACTTCCAGAGTTAAACCCGTGTGTGGATTCAGCAGTCTGCAAACACTTTCTCTGCAGAGTCCCAAAACAGGCGTTTTCAGCCCATTACCGGCATATGGAAGAAACAGCAGTAAGCACAGGGAAATATCTGCTTCTAAATCCAAAACGCAGCTATCTAACAGAACGGTTGTCAATGTGTGCACTCAACTTCCAGAGTTAAACCCGTGTGTGGATTCAGCAGTCTGCAAACACTTTCTCTGCAGAGTCCCAAAACAGGCGTTTTCAGCCCATTACCGGCATATGGAAGAAACAGCAGTAAGCACAGGGAAATATCTGCTTCTAAATCCAAAACGCAGCTATCTAACAGAACGGTTGTCAATGTGTGCACTCAACTTCCAGAGTTAAACCCGTGTGTGGATTCAGCAGTCTGCAAACACTTTCTCTGCAGAGTCCCAAAACAGGCGTTTTCAGCCCATTACCGGCATATGGAAGAAACAGCAGTAAGCACAGGGAAATATCTGCTTCTAAATCCAAAACGCAGCTATCTAACAGAACGGTTGTCAATGTGTGCACTCAACTTCCAGAGTTAAACCCGTGTGTGGATTCAGCAGTCTGCAATCACCTTCTGTGCAGAGTCCCAAAACAGGCGTTTTCAGCCCATTACCGGCATATGGAAGAAACAGCAGTAAGCACAGGGAAATATCTGCTTCTAAATCCAAAACGCAGCTATCTAACAGAACGGTTGTCAATGTGTGCACTCAACTTCCAGAGTTAAACCCGTGTGTGGATTCAGCAGTCTGCAAACACTTTCTCTGCAGAGTCCCAAAACAGGCGTTTTCAGCCCATTACCGGCATATGGAAGAAACAGCAGTAAGCACAGGGAAATATCTGCTTCTAAATCCAAAACGCAGCTATCTAACAGAACGGTTGTCAATGTGTGCACTCAACTTCCAGAGTTAAACCCGTGTGTGGATTCAGCAGTCTGCAAACACTTTCTCTGCAGAGTCCCAAAACAGGCGTTTTCAGCCCATTACCGGCATATGGAAGAAACAGCAGTAAGCACAGGGAAATATCTGCTTCTAAATCCAAAACGCAGCTCTCTAACAGAACGGTTGTCAATGTGTGCACTCAACTTCCAGAGTTAAACCCGTGTGTGGATTCAGCAGTCTGCAAACACTTTCTCTGCAGAGTCCCAAAACAGGCGTTTTCAGCCCATTACCGGCATATGGAAGAAACAGCAGTAAGCACAGGGAAATATCTGCTTCTAAATCCAAAACGCAGCTATCTAACAGAACGGTTGTCAATGTGTGCACTCAACTTCCAGAGTTAAACCCGTGTGTGGATTCAGCAGTCTGCAAACACTTTCTCTGCAGAGTCCCAAAACAGGCGTTTTCAGCCCATTACCGGCATATGGAAGAAACAGCAGTAAGCACAGGGAAATATCTGCTTCTAAATCCAAAACGCAGCTATCTAACAGAACGGTTGTCAATGTGTGCACTCAACTTCCAGAGTTAAACCCGTGTGTGGATTCAGCAGTCTGCAAACACTTTCTCTGCAGAGTCCCAAAACAGGCGTTTTCAGCCCATTACCGGCATATGGAAGAAACAGCAGTAAGCACAGGGAAATATCTGCTTCTAAATCCAAAACGCAGCTATCTAACAGAACGGTTGTCAATGTGTGCACTCAACTTCCAGAGTTAAACCCGTGTGTGGATTCAGCAGTCTGCAATCACCTTCTGTGCAGAGTCCCAAAACAGGCGTTTTCAGCCCTTTACCGGCATATGGAAGAAACAGCAGTAAGCACAGGGAAATATCTGCTTCTAAATCCAAAATGCAGCTATCTAACAGAACGGTTGTCAATGTGTGCACTCAACTTCCAGAGTTAAACCCGTGTGTGGATTCAGCAGTCTGCAAACACTTTCTCTGCAGAGTCCCAAAACAGGCGTTTTCAGCCCATTACCAGCATATGGAAGAAACAGCAGTAAGCACAGGGAAATATCTGCTTCTAAATCCAAAACGCAGCTTTCTAACAGAACGGTTGTCAATGTGTGCACTCAACTTCCAGAGTTAAACCCGTGTGTGGATTCAGCAGTCTGCAAACACTTTCTCTGCAGAGTCCCAAAACAGGCGTTTTCAGCCCATTACCGGCATATGGAAGAAACAGCAGTAAGCACAGGGAAATATCTGCTTCTAAATCCAAAACGCAGCTATCTAACAGAACGGTTGTCAATGTGTGCACTCAACTTCCAGAGTTAAACCCGTGTGTGGATTCAGCAGTCTGCAAACACTTTCTCTGCAGAGTCCCAAAACAGGCGTTTTCAGCCCATTACCGGCATATGGAAGAAACAGCAGTAAGCACAGGGAAATATCTGCTTCTAAATCCAAAACGCAGCTATCTAACAGAACGGTTGTCAATGTGTGCACTCAACTTCCAGAGTTAAACCCGTGTGTGGATTCAGCAGTCTGCAAACACTTTCTCTGCAGAGTCCCAAAACAGGCGTTTTCAGCCCATTACCGGCATATGGAAGAAACAGCAGTAAGCACAGGGAAATATCTGCTTCTAAATCCAAAACGCAGCTATGTAACAGAACGGTTGTCAATGTGTGCACTCAACTTCCAGAGTTAAACCCGTGTGTGGATTCAGCAGTCTGCAATCACCTTCTGTGCAGAGTCCCAAAACAGGCGTTTTCAGCCCATTACCGGCATATGGAAGAAACAGCAGTAAGCACAGGGAAATATCTGCTTCTAAATCCAAAACGCAGCTATCTAACAGAACGGTTGTCAATGTGTGCACTCAACTTCTAGAGTTAAACCCGTGTGTGGATTCAGCAGTCTGCAAACACTTTCTCTGCAGAGTCCCAAAACAGGCGTTTTCAGCCCATTACCGGCATATGGAAGAAACAGCAGTAAGCACAGGGAAATATCTGCTTCTAAATCCAAAACGCAGCTATCTAACAGAACGGTTGTCAATGTGTGCACTCAACTTCCAGAGTTAAACCCGTGTGTGGATTCAGCAGTCTGCAATCACCTTCTGTGCAGAGTCCCAAAACAGGCGTTTTCAGCCCATTACCGGCATATGGAAGAAACAGCAGTAAGCACAGGGAAATATCTGCTTCTAAATCCAAAACGCAGCTATCTAACAGAACGGTTGTCAATGTGTGCACTCAACTTCCAGAGTTAAACCCGTGTGTGGATTCAGCAGTCTGCAAACACTTTCTCTGCAGAGTCCCAAAACAGGCGTTTTCAGCCCATTACCGGCATATGGAAGAAACAGCAGTAAGCACAGGGAAATATCTGCTTCTAAATCCAAAACGCAGCTATCTAACAGAACAGTTGTCAATGTGTGCACTCAACTTCCAGAGTTAAACCCGTGTGTGGATTCAGCAGTCTGCAAACACTTTCTCTGCAGAGTCCCAAAGCAGGCGTTTTCAGCCCATTACCGGCATATGGAAGAAACAGCAGTAAGCACAGGGAAATATCTGCTTCTAAATCCAAAACGCAGCTATCTAACAGAACGGTTGTCAATGTGTGCACTCAACTTCCAGAGTTAAACCGGTGTGTGGATTCAGCAGTCTGCAAACACTTTCTCTGCAGAGTCCCAAAACAGGCGTTTTCAGCCCATTACCGGCATATGGAAGAAACAGCAGTAAGCACAGGGAAATATCTGCTTCTAAATCCAAAATGCAGCTATCTAACAGAACGGTTGTCAATGTGTGCACTCAACTTCCAGAGTTAAACCCGTGTGTGGATTCAGCAGTCTGCAAACACTTTCTCTGCAGAGTCCCAAAACAGGCGTTTTCAGCCCATTACCGGCATATGGAAGAAACAGCAGTAAGCACAGGGAAATATCTGCTTCTAAATCCAAAACGCAGCTATCTAACAGAACGGTTGTCAATGTGTGCACTCAACTTCCAGAGTTAAACCCGTGTGTGGATTCAGCAGTCTGCAAACACTTTCTCTGCAGAGTCCCAAAACAGGCGTTTTCAGCCCATTACCGGCATATGGAAGAAACAGCAGTAAGCACAGGGAAATATCTGCTTCTAAATCCAAAACGCAGCTATCTAACAGAACGGTTGTCAATGTGTGCACTCAACTTCCAGAGTTAAACCCGTGTGTGGATTCAGCAGTCTGCAAACACTTTCTCTGCAGAGTCCCAAAACAGGCGTTTTCAGCCCATTACCGGCATATGGAAGAAACAGCAGTAAGCACAGGGAAATATCTGCTTCTAAATCCAAAACGCAGCTATCTAACAGAACGGTTGTCAATGTGTGCACTCAACTTCCAGAGTTAAACCCGTGTGTGGATTCAGCAGTCTGCAAACACTTTCTCTGCAGAGTCCCAAAACAGGCCTTTTCAGCCCATTACCAGCATATGGAAGAAACAGCAGTAAGCACAGGGAAATATCTGCTTCTAAATCCAAAACGCAGCTATCTAACAGAACGGTTGTCAATGTGTGCACTCAACTTCCAGAGTTAAACCCGTGTGTGGATTCAGCAGTCTGCAAACACTTTCTCTGCAGAGTCCCAAAACAGGCGTTTTCAGCCCATTACCGGCATATGGAAGAAACAGCAGTAAGCACAGGGAAATATCTGCTTCTAAATCCAAAACGCAGCTATCTAACAGAACGGTTGTCAATGTGTGCACTCAACTTCCAGAGTTAAACCCGTGTGTGGATTCAGCAGTCTGCAAACACTTTCTGTGCAGAGTCCCAAAACAGGCGTTTTCAGCCCATTACCGGCATATGGAAGAAACAGCAGTAAGCACAGGGAAATATCTGCTTCTAAATCCAAAACGCAGCTATCTAACAGAACGGTTGTCAATGTGTGCACTCAACTTCCAGAGTTAAACCCGTGTGTGGATTCAGCAGTCTGCAAACACTTTCTCTGCAGAGTCCCAAAACAGGCGTTTTCAGCCCATTACCGGCATATGGAAGAAACAGCAGTAAGCACAGGGAAATATCTGCTTCTAAATCCAAAACGCAGCTATCTAACAGAACGGTTGTCAATGTGTGCACTCAACTGCCAGAGTTAAACCCGTGTGTGGATTCAGCAGTCTGCAAACACTTTCTCTGCAGAGTCCAAAAACAGGCGTTTTCAGCCCATTGCCGGCATATGGAAGAAAGAGCAGTAAGCACAGGGAAATATCTGCTTCTAAATCCAAAACGCAGCTATGTAACAGAACGGTTGTCAATGTGTGCACTCAACTTCCAGAGTTAAACCCGTGTGTGGATTCAGCAGTCTGCAATCACCTTCTGTGCAGAGTCCCAAAACAGGCGTTTTCAGCCCATTACCGGCATATGGAAGAAACAGCAGTAAGCACAGGGAAATATCTGCTTCTAAATCCAAAACGCAGCTATCTAACAGAACGGTTGTCAATGTGTGCACTCAACTTCCAGAGTTAAAGCCGTGTGTGGATTCAGCAGTCTGCAAACACTTTCTCTGCAGAGTCCCAAAACAGGCGTTTTCAGCCCATTACCGGCATATGGAAGAAACAGCAGTAAGCACAGGGAAATATCTGCTTCTAAATCCAAAACGCAGCTATCTAACACAACGGTTGTCAATGTGTGCACTCAACTTCCAGAGTTAAACCCGTGTGTGGATTCAGCAGTCTGCAAACACTTTCTCTGCAGAGTCCCAAAACAGGCGTTTTCAGCCCATTACCGGCATATGGAAGAAACAGCAGTAAGCACAGGGAAATATCTGCTTCTAAATCCAAAACGCAGCTATCTAACACAACGGTTGTCAATGTGTGCACTCAACTTCCAGAGTTAAACCGGTGTGTGGATTCAGCAGTCTGCAAACACTTTCTGTGCAGAGTCCCAAAACAGGCGTTTTCAGCCCATTACCGGCATATGGAAGAAACAGCAGTAAGCACAGGGAAATATCTGCTTCTAAATCCAAAATGCAGCTATCTAACAGAACGGTTGTCAATGTGTGCACTCAACTTCCAGAGTTAAACCCGTGTGTGGATTCAGCAGTCTGCAAACACTTTCTCTGCAGAGTCCCAAAACAGGCGTTTTCAGCCCATTACCGGCATATGGAAGAAACAGCAGTAAGCACAGGGAAATATCTGCTTCTAAATCCAAAACGCAGCTATCTAACAGAACGGTTGTCAATGTGTGCACTCAACTTCCAGAGTTAAACCCGTGTGTGGATTCAGCAGTCTGCAAACACTTTCTCTGCAGAGTCCCAAAACAGGCGTTTTCAGCCCATTACCGGCATATGGAAGAAACAGCAGTAAGCACAGGGAAATATCTGCTTCTAAATCCAAAACGCAGCTATCTAACAGAACGGTTGTCAATGTGTGCACTCAACTTCCAGAGTTAAACCCGTGTGTGGATTCAGCAGTCTGCAAACACTTTCTCTGCAGAGTTCCAAAACAGGCGTTTTCAGCCCATTACCGGCATATGGAAGAAACAGCAGTAAGCACAGGGAAATATCTGCTTCTAAATCCAAAACGCAGCTATCTAACAGAACGGTTGTCAATGTGTGCACTCAACTTCCAGAGTTAAACCCGTGTGTGGATTCAGCAGTCTGCAAACACTTTCTCTGCAGAGTCCCAAAACAGGCGTTTTCAGCCCATTACCGGCATATGGAAGAAACAGCAGTAAGCACAGGGAAATATCTGCTTCTAAATCCAAAACGCAGCTATCTAACAGAACGGTTGTCAATGTGTGCACTCAACTTCCAGAGTTAAACCCGTGTGTGGATTCAGCAGTCTGCAATCACCTTCTGTGCAGAGTCCCAAAACAGGCGTTTTCAGCCCTTTACCGGCATATGGAAGAAACAGCAGTAAGCACAGGGAAATATCTGCTTCTAAATCCAAAACGCAGCTATCTAACAGAACGGTTGTCAATGTGTGCACTCAACTTCCAGAGTTAAACCCGTGTGTGGATTCAGCATTCTGCAAACACTTTCTCTGCAGAGTCCCAAAACAGGCGTTTTCAGCCCATTACCAGCATATGGAAGAAACAGCAGTAAGCACAGGGAAATATCTGCTTCTAAATCCAAAACGCAGCTTTCTAACAGAACGGTTGTCAATGTGTGCACTCAACTTCCAGAGTTAAACCCGTGTGTGGATTCAGCAGTCTGCAAACACTTTCTCTGCAGAGTCCCAAAACAGGCGTTTTCAGACCATTACCGGCATATGGAAGAAACAGCAGTAAGCACAGGGAAATATCTGCTTCTAAATCCAAAACGCAGCTATCTAACAGAACGGTTGTCAATGTGTGCACTCAACTTCCAGAGTTAAACCCGTGTGTGGATTCAGCAGTCTGCAAACACTTTCTCTGCAGAGTCCCAAAACAGGCGTTTTCAGCCCATTACCTGCATATGGAAGAAACAGCAGTAAGCACAGGGAAATATCTGCTTCTAAATCCAAAACGCAGCTATCTAACAGAACGGTTGTCAATGTGTGCACTCAACTTCCAGAGTTAAACCCGTGTGTGGATTCAGCAGTCTGCAAACACTTTCTCTGCAGAGTCCCAAAACAGGCGTTTTCAGCCCATTACCGGCATATGGAAGAAAGAGCAGTAAGCACAGGGAAATATCTGCTTCTAAATCCAAAACGCAGCTATGTAACAGAACGGTTGTCAATGTGTGCACTCAAGTTCCAGAGTTAAACCCGTGTGTGGATTCAGCAGTCTGCAATCACCTTCTGTGCAGAGTCCCAAAACAGGCGTTTTCAGCCCATTACCGGCATATGGAAGAAACAGCAGTAAGCACAGGGAAATATCTGCTTCTAAATCCAAAACGCAGCTATCTAACAGAACGGTTGTCAATGTGTGCACTCAACTTCCAGAGTTAAACCCGTGTGTGGATTCAGCAGTCTGCAAACACTTTCTCTGCAGAGTCCCAAAACAGGCGTTTTCAGCCCATTACCGGCATATGGAAGAAACAGCAGTAAGCACAGGGAAATATCTGCTTCTAAATCCAAAACGCAGCTATCTAACAGAACGGTTGTCAATGTGTGCACTCAACTTCCAGAGTTAAACCCGTGTGTGGATTCAGCAGTCTGCAAACACTTTCTCTGCAGAGTCCCAAAACAGGTGTTTTCAGCCCATTACCGGCATATGGAAGAAAGAGCAGTAAGCACAGGGAAATATCTGCTTCTAAATCCAAAACGCAGCTATGTAACAGAACAGTTGTCAATGTGTGCACTCAACTTCCAGAGTTAAACCCGTGTGTGGATTCAGCAGTCTGCAATCACCTTCTGTGCAGAGTCCCAAAACAGGCGTTTTCAGCCCATTACCGGCATATGGAAGAAACAGCAGTAAGCACAGGGAAATATCTGCTTCTAAATCCAAAACGCAGCTATCTAACAGAACGGTTGTCAATGTGTGCACTCAACTTCCAGAGTTAAACCCGTGTGTGGATTCAGCAGTCTGCAAACACTTTCTCTGCAGAGTCCCAAAACAGGCGTTTTCAGCCCATTACCGGCATATGGAAGAAACAGCAGTAAGCACAGGGAAATATCTGCTTCTAAATCCAAAACGCAGCTATCTAACAGAACGGTTGTCAATGTGTGCACTCAACTTCCAGAGTTAAACCCGTGTGTGGATTCAGCAGTCTGCAAACACTTTCTCTGCAGAGTCCCAAAACAGGCGTTTTCAGCCCATTACCGGCATATGGAAGAAACAGCAGTAAGCACAGGGAAATATCTGCTTCTAAATCCAAAACGCAGCTATCTAACACAACGGTTGTCAATGTGTGCACTCAACTTCCAGAGTTAAACCGGTGTGTGGATTCAGCAGTCTGCAAACACTTTCTGTGCAGAGTCCCAAAACAGGCGTTTTCAGCCCATTACCGGCATATGGAAGAAACAGCAGTAAGCACAGGGAAATATCTGCTTCTAAATCCAAAATGCAGCTATCTAACAGAACGGTTGTCAATGTGTGCACTCAACTTCCAGAGTTAAACCCGTGTGTGGATTCAGCAGTCTGCAAACACTTTCTCTGCAGAGTCCCAAAACAGGCGTTTTCAGCCCATTACCGGCATATGGAAGAAACAGCAGTAAGCACAGGGAAATATCTGCTTCTAAATCCAAAACGCAGCTATCTAACAGAACGGTTGTCAATGTGTGCACTCAACTTCCAGAGTTAAACCCGTGTGTGGATTCAGCAGTCTGCAAACACTTTCTCTGCAGAGTCCCAAAACAGGCGTTTTCAGCCCATTACCGGCATATGGAAGAAACAGCAGTAAGCACAGGGAAATATCTGCTTCTAAATCCAAAACGCAGCTATCTAACAGAACGGTTGTCAATGTGTGCACTCAACTTCCAGAGTTAAACCCGTGTGTGGATTCAGCAGTCTGCAAACACTTTCTCTGCAGAGTCCCAAAACAGGCGTTTTCAGCCCATTACCGGCATATGGAAGAAACAGCAGTAAGCACAGGGAAATATCTGCTTCTAAATCCAAAACGCAGCTATCTAACAGAACGGTTGTCAATGTGTGCACTCAACTTCCAGAGTTAAACCCGTGTGTGGATTCAGCAGTCTGCAAACACTTTCTCTGCAGAGTCCCAAAACAGGCGTTTTCAGCCCATTACCGGCATATGGAAGAAACAGCAGTAAGCACAGGGAAATATCTGCTTCTAAATCCAAAACGCAGCTATCTAACAGAACGGTTGTCAATGTGTGCACTCAACTTCCAGAGTTAAACCCGTGTGTGGATTCAGCAGTCTGCAAACACTTTCTCTGCAGAGTCCCAAAACAGGCGTTTTCAGCCCATTACCGGCATTTGGAAGAAACAGCAGTAAGCACAGGGAAATATCTGCTTCTAAATCCAAAACGCAGCTATCTAACAGAACGGTTGTCAATGTGTGCACTCAACTTCCAGAGTTAAACCCGTGTGTGGATTCAGCAGTCTGCAAACACTTTCTCTGCAGAGTCCTAAAACAGGCGTTTTCAGCCCATTACCGGCATATGGAAGAAACAGCAGTAAGCACAGGGAAATATCTGCTTCTAAATCCAAAACGCAGCTATCTAACAGAACGGTTGTCAATGTGTGCACTCAACTTCCAGAGTTAAACCCGTGTGTGGATTCAGCAGTCTGCAAACACTTTCTCTGCAGAGTCCCAAAACAGGCGTTTTCAGCCCATTACCGGCATATGGAAGAAACAGCAGTAAGCACAGGGAAATATCTGCTTCTAAATCCAAAATGCAGCTATCTAACAGAACGGTTGTCAATGTGTGCACTCAACTTCCAGAGTTAAACCCGTGTGTGGATTCAGCAGTCTGCAAACACTTTCTGTGCAGAGTCCCAAAACAGGCGTTTTCAGCCCATTACCGGCATATGGAAGAAACAGCAGTAAGCACAGGGAAATATCTGCTTCTAAATCCAAAACGCAGCTATCTAACAGAACGGTTGTCAATGTGTGCACTCAACTTCCAGAGTTAAACCCGTGTGTGGATTCAGCAGTCTGCAAACACTTTCTCTGCAGAGTCCCAAAACAGGCGTTTTCAGCCCATTACCGGCATATGGAAGAAACAGCAGTAAGCACAGGGAAATATCTGCTTCTAAATCCAAAACGCAGCTATCTAACAGAACGGTTGTCAATGTGTGCACTCAACTTCCAGAGTTAAACCCGTGTGTGGATTCAGCAGTCTGCAAACACTTTCTCTGCAGAGTCCCAAAACAGGCGTTTTCAGCCCATTACCGGCATATGGAAGAAACAGCAGTAAGCACAGGGAAATATCTGCTTCTAAATCCAAAACGCAGCTATCTAACAGAACGGTTGTCAATGTGTGCACTCAACTTCCAGAGTTAAACCCGTGTGTGGATTCAGCAGTCTGCAAACACTTTCTCTGCAGAGTCCCAAAACAGGCGTTTTCAGCCCATTACCGGCATATGGAAGAAACAGCAGTAAGCACAGGGAAATATCTGCTTCTAAATCCAAAACGCAGCTATCTAACAGAACGGTTGTCAATGTGTGCACTCAACTTCCAGAGTTAAACCCGTGTGTGGATTCAGCAGTCTGCAAACACTTTCTCTGCAGAGTCCCAAAACAGGCGTTTTCAGCCCATTACCGGCATATGGAAGAAACAGCAGTAAGCACAGGGAAATATCTGCTTCTAAATCCAAAACGCAGCTATCTAACACAACGGTTGTCAATGTGTGCACTCAACTTCCAGAGTTAAACCGGTGTGTGGATTCAGCAGTCTGCAAACACTTTCTGTGCAGAGTCCCAAAACAGGCGTTTTCAGCCCATTACCGGCATATCTAAGAAACAGCAGTAAGCACAGGGAAATATCTGCTTCTAAATCCAAAATGCAGCTATCTAACAGAACGGTTGTCAATGTGTGCACTCAACTTCCAGAGTTAAACCCGTGTGTGGATTCAGCAGTCTGCAAACACTTTCTCTGCAGAGTCCCAAAACAGGCGTTTTCAGCCCATTACCGGCATATGGAAGAAACAGCAGTAAGCACAGGGAAATATCTGCTTCTAAATCCAAAACGCAGCTATCTAACAGAACGGTTGTCAATGTGTGCACTCAACTTCCAGAGTTAAACCCGTGTGTGGATTCAGCAGTCTGCAAACACTTTCTGTGCAGAGTCCCAAAACAGGCGTTTTCAGCCCATTACCGGCATATGGAAGAAACAGCAGTAAGCACAGGGAAATATCTGCTTCTAAATCCAAAACGCAGCTATCTAACAGAACGGTTGTCAATGTGTGCACTCAACTTCCAGAGTTAAACCCGTGTGTGGATTCAGCAGTCTGCAAACACTTTCTCTGCAGAGTCCCAAAACAGGCGTTTTCAGCCCATTACCGGCATATGGAAGAAACAGCAGTAAGCACAGGGAAATATCTGCTTCTAAATCCAAAACGCAGCTATCTAACAGAACGGTTGTCAATGTGTGCACTCAACTTCCAGAGTTAAACCCGTGTGTGGATTCAGCAGTCTGCAAACACTTTCTCTGCAGAGTCCCAAAACAGGCGTTTTCAGCCCATTACCGGCATATGGAAGAAAGAGCAGTAAGCACAGGGAAATATCTGCTTCTAAATCCAAAACGCAGCTATGTAACAGAACGGTTGTCAATGTGTGCACTCAACTTCCAGAGGTAAACCCGTGTGTGGATTCAGCAGTCTGCAATCACCTTCTGTGCAGAGTCCCAAAACAGGCGTTTTCAGCCCATTACCGGCATATGGAAGAAACAGCAGTAAGCACAGGGAAATATCTGCTTCTAAATCCAAAACGCAGCTATCTAACAGAACGGTTGTCAATGTGTGCACTCAACTTCCAGAGTTAAACCCGTGTGTGGATTCAGCAGTCTGCAAACACTTTCTCTGCAGAGTCCCAAAACAGGCGTTTTCAGCCCATTACCGGCATATGGAAGAAACAGCAGTAAGCACAGGGAAATATCTGCTTCTAAATCCAAAACGCAGCTTTCTAACAGAACGGTTGTCAATGTGTGCACTCAACTTCCAGAGTTAAACCCGTGTGTGGATTCAGCAGTCTGCAAACACTTTCTCTGCAGAGTCCCAAAACAGGCGTTTTCAGCCCATTACCGGCATATGGAAGAAACAGCAGTAAGCACAGGGAAATATCTGCTTCTAAATCCAAAACGCAGCTATCTAACAGAACGGTTGTCAATGTGTGCACTCAACTTCCAGAGTTAAACCCGTGTGTGGATTCAGCAGTCTGCAAACACTTTCTCTGCAGAGTCCCAAAACAGGCGTTTTCAGCCCATTACCGGCATATGGAAGAAACAGCAGTAAGCACAGGGAAATATCTGCTTCTAAATCCAAAACGCAGCTATCTAACAGAACGGTTGTCAATGTGTGCACTCAACTTCCAGAGTTAAACCCGTGTGTGGATTCAGCAGTCTGCAAACACTTTCTCTGCAGAGTCCCAAAACAGGCGTTTTCAGCCCATTACCGGCATATGGAAGAAACAGCAGTAAGCACAGGGAAATATCTGCTTCTAAATCCAAAACGCAGCTATGTAACAGAACGGTTGTCAATGTGTGCACTCAACTTCCAGAGTTAAACCCGTGTGTGGATTCAGCAGTCTGCAATCACCTTCTGTGCAGAGTCCCAAAACAGGCGTTTTCAGCCCATTACCGGCATATGGAAGAAACAGCAGTAAGCACAGGGAAATATCTGCTTCTAAATCCAAAACGCAGCTATCTAACAGAACGGTTGTCAATGTGTGCACTCAACTTCCAGAGTTAAACCCGTGTGTGGATTCAGCAGTCTGCAAACACTTTCTCTGCAGAGTCCCAAAACAGGCGTTTTCAGCCCATTACCGGCATATGGAAGAAACAGCAGTAAGCACAGGGAAATATCTGCTTCTAAATCCAAAACGCAGCTATCTAACAGAACGGTTGTCAATGTGTGCACTCAACTTCCAGAGTTAAACCCGTGTGTGGATTCAGCAGTCTGCAAACACTTTCTCTGCAGAGTCCCAAAACAGGCGTTTTCAGCCCATTACCGGCATATGGAAGAAACAGCAGTAAGCACAGGGAAATATCTGCTTCTAAATCCAAAACGCAGCTATCTAACAGAACGGTTGTCAATGTGTGCACTCAACTTCCAGAGTTAAACCCGTGTGTGGATTCAGCAGTCTGCAAACACTTTCTCTGCAGAGTCCCAAAACAGGCGTTTTCAGCCCATTACCGGCATATGGAAGAAACAGCAGTAAGCACAGGGAAATATCTGCTTCTAAATCCAAAACGCAGCTATCTAACAGAACGGTTGTCAATGTGTGCACTCAACTTCCAGAGTTAAACCCGTGTGTGGATTCAGCAGTCTGCAAACACTTTCTCTGCAGAGTCCCAAAACAGGCGTTTTCAGCCCATTACCGGCATATGGAAGAAACAGCAGTAAGCACAGGGAAATATCTGCTTCTAAATCCAAAACGCAGCTATCTAACAGAACGGTTGTCAATGTGTGCACTCAACTTCCAGAGTTAAACCCGTGTGTGGATTCAGCAGTCTGCAAACACTTTCTCTGCAGAGTCCCAAAACAGGCGTTTTCAGCCCATTACCGGCATATGGAAGAAACAGCAGTAAGCACAGGGAAATATCTGCTTCTAAATCCAAAACGCAGCTATCTAACAGAACGGTTGTCAATGTGTGCACTCAACTTCCAGAGTTAAACCCGTGTGTGGATTCAGCAGTCTGCAAACACTTTCTCTGCAGAGTCCCAAAACAGGCGTTTTCAGCCCATTACCGGCATATGGAAGAAACAGCAGTAAGCACAGGGAAATATCTGCTTCTAAATCCAAAACGCAGCTATCTAACAGAACGGTTTTCAATGTGTGCACTCAACTTCCAGAGTTAAACCCGTGTGTGGATTCAGCAGTCTGCAAACACTTTCTCTGCAGAGTCCCAAAACAGGCGTTTTCAGCCCATTACCGGCATATGGAAGAAACAGCAGTAAGCACAGGGAAATATCTGCTTCTAAATCCAAAACGCAGCTATCTAACAGAACGGTTGTCAATGTGTGCACTCAACTTCCAGAGTTAAACCCGTGTGTGGATTCAGCAGTCTGCAAACACTTTCTCTGCAGAGTCCCAAAACAGGCGTTTTCAGCCCATTACCGGCATATGGAAGAAACAGCAGTAAGCACAGGGAAATATCTGCTTCTAAATCCAAAACGCAGCTATCTAACACAACGGTTGTCAATGTGTGCACTCAACTTCCAGAGTTAAACCCGTGTGTGGATTCAGCAGTCTGCAAACACTTTCTCTGCAGAGTCCCAAAACAGGCGTTTTCAGCCCATTACCGGCATATGGAAGAAACAGCAGTAAGCACAGGGAAATATCTGCTTCTAAATCCAAAACGCAGCTATCTAACAGAACGGTTGTCAATGTGTGCACTCAACTTCCAGAGTTAAACCCGTGTGTGGATTCAGCAGTCTGCAAACACTTTCTCTGCAGAGTCCCAAAACAGGCGTTTTCAGCCCATTACCGGCATATGGAAGAAACAGCAGTAAGCACAGGGAAATATCTGCTTCTAAATCCAAAACGCAGCTATCTAACAGAACGGTTGTCAATGTGTGCACTCAACTTCCAGAGGTAAACCCGTGTGTGGATTCAGCAGTCTGCAATCACCTTCTGTGCAGAGTCCCAAAACAGGCGTTTTCAGCCCATTACCGGCATATGGAAGAAACAGCAGTAAGCACAGGGAAATATCTGCTTCTAAATCCAAAACGCAGCTATCTAACAGAACGGTTGTCAATGTGTGCACTCAACTTCCAGAGTTAAACCCGTGTGTGGATTCAGCAGTCTGCAAACACTTTCTCTGCAGAGTCCCAAAACAGGCGTTTTCAGCCCATTACCGGCATATGGAAGAAACAGCAGTAAGCACAGGGAAATATCTGCTTCTAAATCCAAAACGCAGCTATCTAACAGAACGGTTGTCAACGTGTGCACTCAACTTCCAGAGTTAAACCCGTGTGTGGATTCAGCAGTCTGCAAACACTTTCTCTGCAGAGTCCCAAAACAGGCGTTTTCAGCCCATTACCGGCATATGGAAGAAACAGCAGTAAGCACAGGGAAATATCTGCTTCTAAATCCAAAACGCAGATATCTAACACAACGGTTGTCAATGTGTGCACTCAACTTCCAGAGTTAAACCGGTGTGTCGATTCAGCAGTCTGCAAACACTTTCTGTGCAGAGTCCCAAAACAGGCGTTTTCAGCCCATTACCGGCATATGGAAGAAACAGCAGTAAGCACAGGGAAATATCTGCTTCTAAATCCAAAATGCAGCTATCTAACAGAACGGTTGTCAATGTGTGCACTCAACTTCCAGAGTTAAACCCGTGTGTGGATTCAGCAGTCTGCAAACACTTTCTCTGCAGAGTCCCAAAACAGGCGTTTTCAGCCCATTACCGGCATATGGAAGAAACAGCAGTAAGCACAGGGAAATATCTGCTTCTAAATCCAAAACGCAACTATGTAACAGAACGGTTGTCAATGTGTGCACTCAACTTCCAGAGGTAAACCCGTGTGTGGATTCAGCAGTCTGCAATCACCTTCTGTGCAGAGTCCCAAAACAGGCGTTTTCAGCCCATTACCGGCATATGGAAGAAACAGCAGTAAGCACAGGGAAATATCTGCTTCTAAATCCAAAACGCAGCTATCTAACAGAACGGTTGTCAATGTGTGCACTCAACTTCCAGAGTTAAACCCGTGTGTGGATTCAGCAGTCTGCAAACACTTTCTCTGCAGAGTCCCAAAACAGGCGTTTTCAGCCCATTACCGGCATATGGAAGAAACAGCAGTAAGCACAGGGAAATATCTGCTTCTAAATCCAAAACGCAGCTATCTAACAGAACGGTTGTCAATGTGTGCACTCAACTTCCAGAGTTAAACCCGTGTGTGGATTCAGCAGTCTGCAAACACTTTCTCTGCAGAGTCCCAAAACAGGCGTTTTCAGCCCATTACCGGCATATGGAAGAAACAGCAGTAAGCACAGGGAAATATCTGCTTCTAAATCCAAAACGCAGCTATCTAACAGAACGGTTGTCAATGTGTGCACTCAACTTCCAGAGGTAAACCCGTGTGTGGATTCAGCAGTCTGCAAACACTTTCTCTGCAGAGTCCCAAAACAGGCGTTTTCAGCCCATTACCGGCATATGGAAGAAACAGCAGTAAGCACAGGGAAATATCTGCTTCTAAATCCAAAACGCAGTTATCTAACAGAACGGTTGTCAATGTGTGCACTCAACTTCCAGAGTTAAACCCGTGTGTGGATTCAGCAGTCTGCAAACACTTTCTCTGCAGAGTCCCAAAACAGGCGTTTTCAGCCCATTACCGGCATATGGAAGAAACAGCAGTAAGCACAGGGAAATATCTGCTTCTAAATCCAAAACGCAGCTATCTAACACAACGGTTGTCAATGTGTGCACTCAACTTCCAGAGTTAAACCCGTGTGTGGATTCAGCAGTCTGCAAACACTTTCTCTGCAGAGTCCCAAAACAGGCGTTTTCAGCCCATTACCGGCATATGGAAGAAACAGCAGTAAGCACAGGGAAATATCTGCTTCTAAATCCAAAACGCAGCTATCTAACACAACGGTTGTCAATGTGTGCACTCAACTTCCAGAGTTAAACCGGTGTGTGGATTCAGCAGTCTGCAAACACTTTCTGTGCAGAGTCCCAAAACAGGCGTTTTCAGCCCATTACCGGCATATGGAAGAAACAGCAGTAAGCACAGGGAAATATCTGCTTCTAAATCCAAAACGCAGCTATCTAACAGAACGGTTGTCAATGTGTGCACTCAACTTCCAGAGTTAAACCCGTGTGTGGATTCAGCAGTCTGCAAACACTTTCTCTGCAGAGTCCCAAAACAGGCGTTTTCCGCCCATTACCGGCATATGGAAGAAACAGCAGTAAGCACAGGGAAATATCTGCTTCTAAATCCAAAACGCAGCTATCTAACACAACGGTTGTCAATGTGTGCACTCAACTTCCAGAGTTAAACCCGTGTGTGGATTCAGCAGTCTGCAAACACTTTCTCTGCAGAGTCCCAAAACAGGCATTTTCAGCCCATTACCGGCATATGGAAGAAACAGCAGTAAGCACAGGGAAATATCTGCTTCTAAATCCAAAACGCAGCTATCTAACAGAACGGTTGTCAATGTGTGCACTCAACTTCCAGAGTTAAACCCGTGTGTGGATTCAGCAGTCTGCAAACACTTTCTCTGCAGAGTCCCAAAACAGGCGTTTTCAGCCCATTACCGGCATATGGAAGAAACAGCAGTAAGCACAGGGAAATATCTGCTTCTAAATCCAAAACGCAGCTATCTAACAGAACGGTTGTCAATGTGTGCACTCAACTTCCAGAGTTAAACCCGTGTGTGGATTCAGCAGTCTGCAAACACTTTCTCTGCAGAGTCCCAAAACAGGCGTTTTCAGCCCATTACCGGCATATGGAAGAAACAGCAGTAAGCACAGGGAAATATCTGCTTCTAAATCCAAAACGCAGCTATCTAACAGAACGGTTGTCAATGTGTGCACTCAACTTCCAGAGTTAAACCCGTGTGTGGATTCAGCAGTCTGCAAACACTTTCTCTGCAGAGTCCCAAAACAGGCGTTTTCAGCCCATTACCGGCATATGGAAGAAACAGCAGTAAGCACAGGGAAATATCTGCTTCTAAATCCAAAACGCAGCTATCTAACAGAACGGTTGTCAATGTGTGCACTCAACTTCCAGAGTTAAACCCGTGTGTGGATTCAGCAGTCTGCAAACACTTTCTCTGCAGAGTCCCAAAACAGGCGTTTTCAGCCCATTACCGGCATATGGAAGAAACAGCAGTAAGCACAGGGAAATATCTGCTTCTAAATCCAAAACGCAGCTATCTAACAGAACGGTTGTCAATGTGTGCACTCAACTTCCAGAGTTAAACCCGTGTGTGGATTCAGCAGTCTGCAAACACTTTCTCTGCAGAGTCCCAAAACAGGCGTTTTCAGCCCATTACCGGCATATGGAAGAAACAGCAGTAAGCACAGGGAAATATCTGCTTCTAAATCCAAAACGCAGCTATCTAACAGAACGGTTGTCAATGTGTGCACTCAACTTCCAGAGTTAAACCCGTGTGTGGATTCAGCAGTCTGCAAACACTTTCTCTGCAGAGTCCCAAAACAGGCGTTTTCAGCCCATTACCGGCATATGGAAGAAACAGCAGTAAGCACAGGGAAATATCTGCTTCTAAATCCAAAACGCAGCTATCTAACAGAACGGTTGTCAATGTGTGCACTCAACTTCCAGAGTTAAACCCGTGTGTGGATTCAGCAGTCTGCAAACACTTTCTCTGCAGAGTCCCAAAACAGGCGTTTTCAGCCCATTACCGGCATATGGAAGAAACAGCAGTAAGCACAGGGAAATATCTGCTTCTAAATCCAAAACGCAGCTATCTAACAGAACGGTTGTCAATGTGTGCACTCAACTTCCAGAGTTAAACCCGTGTGTGGATTCAGCAGTCTGCAAACACTTTCTCTGCAGAGTCCCAAAACAGGCGTTTTCAGCCCATTACCGGCATATGGAAGAAACAGCAGTAAGCACAGGGAAATATCTGCTTCTAAATCCAAAACGCAGCTATCTAACAGAACGGTTGTCAATGTGTGCACTCAACTTCCAGAGTTAAACCCGTGTGTGGATTCAGCAGTCTGCAAACACTTTCTCTGCAGAGTCAAAAACAGGCGTTTTCAGCCCATTACCGGCATATGGAAGAAACAGCAGTAAGCACAGGGAAATATCTGCTTCTAAATCCAAAACGCAGCTATCTAACAGAACGGTTGTCAATGTGTGCACTCAACTTCCAGAGTTAAACCCGTGTGTGGATTCAGCAGTCTGCAAACACTTTCTCTGCAGAGTCCCAAAACAGGCGTTTTCAGCCCATTACCGGCATATGGAAGAAACAGCAGTAAGCACAGGGAAATATCTGCTTCTAAATCCAAAACGCAGCTATCTAACAGAACGGTTGTCAATGTGTGCACTCAACTTCCAGAGTTAAACCCGTGTGTGGATTCAGCAGTCTGCAAACACTTTCTCTGCAGAGTCCCAAAACAGGCGTTTTCAGCCCATTACCGGCATATGGAAGAAACAGCAGTAAGCACAGGGAAATATCTGCTTCTAAATCCAAAACGCAGCTATCTAACAGAACGGTTGTCAATGTGTGCACTCAACTTCCAGAGTTAAACCCGTGTGTGGATTCAGCAGTCTGCAAACACTTTCTCTGCAGAGTCCCAAAACAGGCGTTTTCAGCCCATTACCGGCATATGGAAGAAACAGCAGTAAGCACAGGGAAATATCTGCTTCTAAATCCAAAACGCAGCTATCTAACAGAACGGTTGTCAATGTGTGCACTCAACTTCCAGAGTTAAACCCGTGTGTGGATTCAGCAGTCTGCAAACACTTTCTCTGCAGAGTCCCAAAACAGGCGTTTTCAGCCCATTACCGGCATATGGAAGAAACAGCAGTAAGCACAGGGAAATATCTGCTTCTAAATCCAAAACGCAGCTATCTAACAGAACGGTTGTCAATGTGTGCACTCAACTTCCAGAGTTAAACCCGTGTGTGGATTCAGCAGTCTGCAAACACTTTCTCTGCAGAGTCCCAAAACAGGCGTTTTCAGCCCATTACCGGCATATGGAAGAAACAGCAGTAAGCACAGGGAAATATCTGCTTCTAAATCCAAAACGCAGCTATCTAACAGAACGGTTGTCAATGTGTGCACTCAACTTCCAGAGTTAAACCCGTGTGTGGATTCAGCAGTCTGCAAACACTTTCTCTGCAGAGTCCCAAAACAGGCGTTTTCAGCCCATTACCGGCATATGGAAGAAACAGCAGTAAGCACAGGGAAATATCTGCTTCTAAATCCAAAACGCAGCTATGTAACAGAACGGTTGTCAATGTGTGCACTCAACTTCCAGAGTTAAACCAGTGTGTGGATTCAGCAGTCTGCAATCACCTTCTGTGCAGAGTCCCAAAACAGGCGTTTTCAGCCCATTACCGGCATATGGAAGAAACAGCAGTAAGCACAGGGAAATATCTGCTTCTAAATCCAAAACGCAGCTATCTAACAGAACGGTTGTCAATGTGTGCACTCAACTTCCAGAGTTAAACCCGTGTGTGGATTCAGCAGTCTGCAAACACTTTCTCTGCAGAGTCCCAAAACAGGCGTTTTCAGCCCATTACCGGCATATGGAAGAAACAGCAGTAAGCACAGGGAAATATCTGCTTCTAAATCCAAAACGCAGCTATCTAACAGAACGGTTGTCAATGTGTGCACTCAACTTCCAGAGTTAAACCCGTGTGTGGATTCAGCAGTCTGCAAACACTTTCTCTGCAGAGTCCCAAAACAGGCGTTTTCAGCCCATTACCGGCATATGGAAGAAACAGCAGTAAGCACAGGGAAATATCTGCTTCTAAATCCAAAACGCAGCTATCTAACAGAACGGTTGTCAATGTGTGCACTCAACTTCCAGAGTTAAACCCGTGTGTGGATTCAGCAGTCTGCAAACACTTTCTCTGCAGAGTCCCAAAACAGGCGTTTTCAGCCCATTACCGGCATATGGAAGAAACAGCAGTAAGCACAGGGAAATATCTGCTTCTAAATCCAAAACGCAGCTATCTAACAGAACGGTTGTCAATGTGTGCACTCAACTTCCAGAGTTAAACCCGTGTGTGGATTCAGCAGTCTGCAAACACTTTCTCTGCAGAGTCCCAAAACAGGCGTTTTCAGCCCATTACCGGCATATGGAAGAAACAGCAGTAAGCACAGGGAAATATCTGCTTCTAAATCCAAAACGCAGCTATCTAACAGAACGGTTGTCAATGTGTGCACTCAACTTCCAGAGTTAAACCCGTGTGTGGATTCAGCAGTCTGCAAACACTTTCTCTGCAGAGTCCCAAAACAGGCGTTTTCAGCCCATTACCGGCATATGGAAGAAACAGCAGTAAGCACAGGGAAATATCTGCTTCTAAATCCAAAACGCAGCTATCTAACAGAACGGTTGTCAATGTGTGCACTCAACTTCCAGAGTTAAACCCGTGTGTGGATTCAGCAGTCTGCAAACACTTTCTCTGCAGAGTCCCAAAACAGGCGTTTTCAGCCCATTACCGGCATATGGAAGAAACAGCAGTAAGCACAGGGAAATATCTGCTTCTAAATCCAAAACGCAGCTATCTAACACAACGGTTGTCAATGTGTGCACTCAACTTCCAGAGTTAAACCGGTGTGTGGATTCAGCAGTCTGCAAACACTTTCTGTGCAGAGTCCCAAAACAGGCGTTTTCAGCCCATTACCGGCATATGGAAGAAACAGCAGTAAGCACAGGGAAATATCTGCTTCTAAATCCAAAATGCAGCTATCTAACAGAACGGTTGTCAATGTGTGCACTCAAATTCCAGAGTTAAACCCGTGTGTGGATTCAGCAGTCTGCAAACACTTTCTCTGCAGAGTCCCAAAACAGGCGTTTTCAGCCCATTACCGGCATATGGAAGAAACAGCAGTAAGCACAGGGAAATATCTGCTTCTAAATCCAAAACGCAGCTATCTAACAGAACGGTTGTCAATGTGTGCACTCAACTTTCAGAGTTAAACCCGTGTGTGGATTCAGCAGTCTGCAAACACTTTCTCTGCAGAGTCCCAAAACAGGCGTTTTCAGCCCATTACCGGCATATGGAAGAAACAGCAGTAAGCACAGGGAAATATCTGCTTCTAAATCCAAAACGCAGCTATCTAACAGAACGGTTGTCAATGTGTGCACTCAACTTCCAGAGTTAAACCCGTGTGTGGATTCAGCAGTCTGCAAACACTTTCTCTGCAGAGTCCCAAAACAGGCGTTTTCAGCCCATTACCGGCATATGGAAGAAACAGCAGTAAGCACAGGGAAATATCTGCTTCTAAATCCAAAACGCAGCTATCTAACAGAACGGTTGTCAATGTGTGCACTCAACTTCCAGAGTTAAACCCGTGTGTGGATTCAGCAGTCTGCAAACACTTTCTCTGCAGAGTCCCAAAACAGGCGTTTTCAGCCCATTACCGGCATATGGAAGAAACAGCAGTAAGCACAGGGAAATATCTGCTTCTAAATCCAAAACGCAGCTATCTAACAGAACGGTTGTCAATGTGTGCACTCAACTTCCAGAGTTAAACCCGTGTGTGGATTCAGCAGTCTGCAAACACTTTCTCTGCAGAGTCCCAAAACAGGCGTTTTCAGCCCATTACCGGCATATGGAAGAAACAGCAGTAAGCACAGGGAAATATCTGCTTCTAAATCCAAAACGCAGCTATCTAACAGAACGGTTGTCAATGTGTGCACTCAACTTCCAGAGTTAAACCCGTGTGTGGATTCAGCAGTCTGCAAACACTTTCTCTGCAGAGTCCCAAAACAGGCGTTTTCAGCCCATTACCGGCATATGGAAGAAACAGCAGTAAGCACAGGGAAATATCTGCTTCTAAATCCAAAACGCAGCTATCTAACAGAACGGTTGTCAATGTGTGCACTCAACTTCCAGAGTTAAACCCGTGTGTGGATTCAGCAGTCTGCAAACACTTTCTCTGCAGAGTCCCAAAACAGGCGTTTTCAGCCCATTACCGGCATATGGAAGAAACAGCAGTAAGCACAGGGAAATATCTGCTTCTAAATCCAAAACGCAGCTATCTAACAGAACGGTTGTCAATGTGTGCACTCAACTTCCAGAGTTAAACCCGTGTGTGGATTCAGCAGTCTGCAAACACTTTCTCTGCAGAGTCCCAAAACAGGCGTTTTCAGCCCATTACCGGCATATGGAAGAAACAGCAGTAAGCACAGGGAAATATCTGCTTCTAAATCCAAAACGCAGCTATCTAACAGAACGGTTGTCAATGTGTGCACTCAACTTCCAGAGTTAAACCCGTGTGTGGATTCAGCAGTCTGCAAACACTTTCTCTGCAGAGTCCCAAAACAGGCGTTTTCAGCCCATTACCGGCATATGGAAGAAACAGCAGTAAGCACAGGGAAATATCTGCTTCTAAATCCAAAACGCAGCTATCTAACAGAACGGTTGTCAATGTGTGCACTCAACTTCCAGAGTTAAACCCGTGTGTGGATTCAGCAGTCTGCAAACACTTTCTCTGCAGAGTCCCAAAACAGGCGTTTTCAGCCCATTACCGGCATATGGAAGAAACAGCAGTAAGCACAGGGAAATATCTGCTTCTAAATCCAAAACGCAGCTATCTAACAGAACGGTTGTCAATGTGTGCACTCAACTTCCAGAGTTAAACCCGTGTGTGGATTCAGCAGTCTGCAAACACTTTCTCTGCAGAGTCAAAAACAGGCGTTTTCAGCCCATTACCGGCATATGGAAGAAACAGCAGTAAGCACAGGGAAATATCTGCTTCTAAATCCAAAACGCAGCTATCTAACAGAACGGTTGTCAATGTGTGCACTCAACTTCCAGAGTTAAACCCGTGTGTGGATTCAGCAGTCTGCAAACACTTTCTCTGCAGAGTCCCAAAACAGGCGTTTTCAGCCCATTACCGGCATATGGAAGAAACAGCAGTAAGCACAGGGAAATATCTGCTTCTAAATCCAAAACGCAGCTATCTAACAGAACGGTTGTCAATGTGTGCACTCAACTTCCAGAGTTAAACCCGTGTGTGGATTCAGCAGTCTGCAAACACTTTCTCTGCAGAGTCCCAAAACAGGCGTTTTCAGCCCATTACCGGCATATGGAAGAAACAGCAGTAAGCACAGGGAAATATCTGCTTCTAAATCCAAAACGCAGCTATCTAACAGAACGGTTGTCAATGTGTGCACTCAACTTCCAGAGTTAAACCCGTGTGTGGATTCAGCAGTCTGCAAACACTTTCTCTGCAGAGTCCCAAAACAGGCGTTTTCAGCCCATTACCGGCATATGGAAGAAACAGCAGTAAGCACAGGGAAATATCTGCTTCTAAATCCAAAACGCAGCTATCTAACAGAACGGTTGTCAATGTGTGCACTCAACTTCCAGAGTTAAACCCGTGTGTGGATTCAGCAGTCTGCAAACACTTTCTCTGCAGAGTCCCAAAACAGGCGTTTTCAGCCCATTACCGGCATATGGAAGAAACAGCAGTAAGCACAGGGAAATATCTGCTTCTAAATCCAAAACGCAGCTATCTAACAGAACGGTTGTCAATGTGTGCACTCAACTTCCAGAGTTAAACCCGTGTGTGGATTCAGCAGTCTGCAAACACTTTCTCTGCAGAGTCCCAAAACAGGCGTTTTCAGCCCATTACCGGCATATGGAAGAAACAGCAGTAAGCACAGGGAAATATCTGCTTCTAAATCCAAAACGCAGCTATCTAACAGAACGGTTGTCAATGTGTGCACTCAACTTCCAGAGTTAAACCCGTGTGTGGATTCAGCAGTCTGCAAACACTTTCTCTGCAGAGTCCCAAAACAGGCGTTTTCAGCCCATTACCGGCATATGGAAGAAACAGCAGTAAGCACAGGGAAATATCTGCTTCTAAATCCAAAACGCAGCTATGTAACAGAACGGTTGTCAATGTGTGCACTCAACTTCCAGAGTTAAACCAGTGTGTGGATTCAGCAGTCTGCAATCACCTTCTGTGCAGAGTCCCAAAACAGGCGTTTTCAGCCCATTACCGGCATATGGAAGAAACAGCAGTAAGCACAGGGAAATATCTGCTTCTAAATCCAAAACGCAGCTATCTAACAGAACGGTTGTCAATGTGTGCACTCAACTTCCAGAGTTAAACCCGTGTGTGGATTCAGCAGTCTGCAAACACTTTCTCTGCAGAGTCCCAAAACAGGCGTTTTCAGCCCATTACCGGCATATGGAAGAAACAGCAGTAAGCACAGGGAAATATCTGCTTCTAAATCCAAAACGCAGCTATCTAACAGAACGGTTGTCAATGTGTGCACTCAACTTCCAGAGTTAAACCCGTGTGTGGATTCAGCAGTCTGCAAACACTTTCTCTGCAGAGTCCCAAAACAGGCGTTTTCAGCCCATTACCGGCATATGGAAGAAACAGCAGTAAGCACAGGGAAATATCTGCTTCTAAATCCAAAACGCAGCTATCTAACAGAACGGTTGTCAATGTGTGCACTCAACTTCCAGAGTTAAACCCGTGTGTGGATTCAGCAGTCTGCAAACACTTTCTCTGCAGAGTCCCAAAACAGGCGTTTTCAGCCCATTACCGGCATATGGAAGAAACAGCAGTAAGCACAGGGAAATATCTGCTTCTAAATCCAAAACGCAGCTATCTAACAGAACGGTTGTCAATGTGTGCACTCAACTTCCAGAGTTAAACCCGTGTGTGGATTCAGCAGTCTGCAAACACTTTCTCTGCAGAGTCCCAAAACAGGCGTTTTCAGCCCATTACCGGCATATGGAAGAAACAGCAGTAAGCACAGGGAAATATCTGCTTCTAAATCCAAAACGCAGCTATCTAACAGAACGGTTGTCAATGTGTGCACTCAACTTCCAGAGTTAAACCCGTGTGTGGATTCAGCAGTCTGCAAACACTTTCTCTGCAGAGTCCCAAAACAGGCGTTTTCAGCCCATTACCGGCATATGGAAGAAACAGCAGTAAGCACAGGGAAATATCTGCTTCTAAATCCAAAACGCAGCTATCTAACACAACGGTTGTCAATGTGTGCACTCAACTTCCAGAGTTAAACCCGTGTGTGGATTCAGCAGTCTGCAAACACTTTCTCTGCAGAGTCCCAAAACAGGCGTTTTCAGCCCATTACCGGCATATGGAAGAAACAGCAGTAAGCACAGGGAAATATCTGCTTCTAAATCCAAAACGCAGCTATCTAACAGAACGGTTGTCAATGTGTGCACTCAACTTCCAGAGTTAAACCCGTGTGTGGATTCAGCAGTCTGCAAACACTTTCTCTGCAGAGTCCCAAAACAGGCGTTTTCAGCCCATTACCGGCATATGGAAGAAACAGCAGTAAGCACAGGGAAATATCTGCTTCTAAATCCAAAACGCAGCTATCTAACAGAACGGTTGTCAATGTGTGCACTCAACTTCCAGAGTTAAACCCGTGTGTGGATTCAGCAGTCTGCAAACACTTTCTCTGCAGAGTCCCAAAACAGGCGTTTTCAGCCCATTACCGGCATATGGAAGAAACAGCAGTAAGCACAGGGAAATATCTGCTTCTAAATCCAAAACGCAGCTATCTAACAGAACGGTTGTCAATGTGTGCACTCAACTTCCAGAGGTAAACCCGTGTGTGGATTCAGCAGTCGGCAATCACCTTCTGTGCAGAGTCCCAAAACAGGCGTTTTCAGCCCATTACCGGCATATGGAAGAAACAGCAGTAAGCACAGGGAAATATCTGCTTCTAAATCCAAAACGCAGCTATCTAACAGAACGGTTGTCAATGTGTGCACTCAACTTCCAGAGTTAAACCCGTGTGTGGATTCAGCAGTCTGCAAACACTTTCTCTGCAGAGTCCCAAAACAGGCGTTTTCAGCCCATTACCGGCATATGGAAGAAACAGCAGTAAGCACAGGGAAATATCTGCTTCTAAATCCAAAACGCAGCTATCTAACAGATCGGTTGTCAATGTGTGCACTCAACTTCCAGAGTTAAACCCGTGTGTGGATTCAGCAGTCTGCAAACACTTTCTCTGCAGAGTCCCAAAACAGGCGTTTTCAGCCCATTACCGGCATATGGAAGAAACAGCAGTAAGCACAGGGAAATATCTGCTTCTAAATCCAAAACGCAGCTATCTAACAGAACGGTTGTCAATGTGTGCACTCAACTTCCAGAGTTAAACCCGTGTGTGGATTCAGCAGTCTGCAAACACTTTCTCTGCAGAGTCCCAAAACAGGCGTTTTCAGCCCATTACCGGCATATGGAAGAAACAGCAGTAAGCACAGGGAAATATCTGCTTCTAAATCCAAAACGCAGCTATCTAACAGAACGGTTGTCAATGTGTGCACTCAACTTCCAGAGTTAAACCCGTGTGTGGATTCAGCAGTCTGCAAACACTTTCTCTGCAGAGTCCCAAAACAGGCGTTTTCAGCCCATTACCGGCATATGGAAGAAACAGCAGTAAGCACAGGGAAATATCTGCTTCTAAATCCAAAACGCAGCTATCTAACAGAACGGTTGTCAATGTGTGCACTCAACTTCCAGAGTTAAACCCGTGTGTGGATTCAGCAGTCTGCAAACACTTTCTCTGCAGAGTCCCAAAACAGGCGTTTTCAGCCCATTACCGGCATATGGAAGAAACAGCAGTAAGCACAGGGAAATATCTGCTTCTAAATCCAAAACGCAGCTATCTAACAGAACGGTTGTCAATGTGTGCACTCAACTTCCAGAGTTAAACCCGTGTGTGGATTCAGCAGTCTGCAAACACTTTCTCTGCAGAGTCCCAAAACAGGCGTTTTCAGCCCATTGCCGGCATAAGGAAGAAACAGCAGTAAGCACAGGGAAATATCTGCTTCTAAATCCAAAACGCAGCTATCTAACAGAACGGTTGTCAATGTGTGCACTCAACTTCCAGAGTTAAACCCGTGTGTGGATTCAGCAATCTGCAAACACTTTCTCTGCAGAGTCCCAAAACAGGCGTTTTCCGCCCATTACCGGCATATGGAAGAAACAGCAGTAAGCACAGGGAAATATCTGCTTCTAAATCCAAAACGCAGCTATCTAACAGAACGGTTGTCAATGTGTGCACTCAACTTCCAGAGTTAAACCCGTGTGTGGATTCAGCAGTCTGCAAACACTTTCTCTGCAGAGTCCCAAAACAGGCGTTTTCAGCCCATTACCGGCATATGGAAGAAACAGCAGTAAGCACAGGGAAATATCTGCTTCTAAATCCAAAACGCAGCTATCTAACAGAACGGTTGTCAATGTGTGCACTCAACTTCCAGAGTTAAACCCGTGTGTGGATTCAGCAGTCTGCAAACACTTTCTCTGCAGAGTCCCAAAACAGGCGTTTTCAGCCCATTACCGGCATATGGAAGAAACAGCAGTAAGCACAGGGAAATATCTGCTTCTAAATCCAAAACGCAGCTATCTAACAGAACGGTTGTCAATGTGTGCACTCAACTTCCAGAGTTAAACCCGTGTGTGGATTCAGCAGTCTGCAAACACTTTCTCTGCAGAGTCCCAAAACAGGCGTTTTCAGCCCATTACCGGCATATGGAAGAAACAGCAGTAAGCACAGGGAAATATCTGCTTCTAAATCCAAAACGCAGCTATCTAACAGAACGGTTGTCAATGTGTGCACTCAACTTCCAGAGTTAAACCCGTGTGTGGATTCAGCAGTCTGCAAACACTTTCTCTGCAGAGTCCCAAAACAGGCGTTTTCAGCCCATTACCGGCATATGGAAGAAACAGCAGTAAGCACAGGGAAATATCTGCTTCTAAATCCAAAACGCAGCTATGTAACAGAACGGTTGTCAATGTGTGCACTCAACTTCCAGAGGTAAACCCGTGTGTGGATTCAGCAGTCTGCAATCACCTTCTGTGCAGAGTCCCAAAACAGGCGTTTTCAGCCCATTACCGGCATATGGAAGAAACAGCAGTAAGCACAGGGAAATATCTGCTTCTAAATCCAAAACGCAGCTATCTAAGAGAACGGTTGTCAATGTGTGCACTCAACTTCCAGAGTTAAACCCGTGTGTGGATTCAGCAGTCTGCAAACACTTTCTCTGCAGAGTCCCAAAACAGGCGTTTTCAGCCCATTACCGGCATATGGAAGAAACAGCAGTAAGCACAGGGAAATATCTGCTTCTAAATCCAAAACGCAGCTATCTAACAGAACGGTTGTCAATGTGTGCACTCAACTTCCAGAGTTAAACCCGTGTGTGGATTCAGCAGTGTGCAAACACTTTCTCTGCAGAGTCCCAAAACAGGCGTTTTCAGCCCATTACCCGCATATGGAAGAAACAGCAGTAAGCACAGGGAAATATCTGCTTCTAAATCCAAAACGCAGCTATCTAACACAACGGTTGTCAATGTGTGCACTCAACTTCCAGAGTTAAACCCGTGTGTGGATTCAGCAGTCTGCAAACACTTTCTCTGCAGAGTCCCAAAACAGGCGTTTTCAGCCCATTACCGGCATATGGAAGAAACAGCAGTAAGCACAGGGAAATATCTGCTTCTAAATCCAAAACGCAGCTATCTAACAGAACGGTTGTCAATGTGTGCACTCAACTTCCAGAGTTAAACCCGTGTGTGGATTCAGCAGTCTGCAAACACTTTCTCTGCAGAGTCCCAAAACAGGCGTTTTCAGCCCATTACCGGCATATGGAAGAAACAGCAGTAAGCACAGGGAAATATCTGCTTCTAAATCCAAAACGCAGCTATCTAACAGAACGGTTGTCAATGTGTGCACTCAACTTCCAGAGTTAAACCCGTGTGTGGATTCAGCAGTCTGCAAACACTTTCTCTGCAGAGTCCCAAAACAGGCGTTTTCAGCCCATTACCGGCATATGGAAGAAACAGCAGTAAGCACAGGGAAATATCTGCTTCTAAATCCAAAACGCAGCTATCTAACACAACGGTTGTCAATGTGTGCACTCAACTTCCAGAGTTAAACCGGTGTGTGGATTCAGCAGTCTGCAAACACTTTCTGTGCAGAGTCCCAAAACAGGCGTTTTCAGCCCATTACCGGCATATGGAAGAAACAGCAGTAAGCACAGGGAAATATCTGCTTCTAAATCCAAAATGCAGCTATCTAACAGAACGGTTGTCAATGTGTGCACTCAACTTCCAGAGTTAAACCCGTGTGTGGATTCAGCAGTCTGCAAACACTTTCTCTGCAGAGTCCCAAAACAGGCGTTTTCAGCCCATTACCGGCATATGGAAGAAACAGCAGTAAGCACAGGGAAATATCTGCTTCTAAATCCAAAACGCAGCTATCTAACAGAACGGTTGTCAATGTGTGCACTCAACTTCCAGAGTTAAACCCGTGTGTGGATTCAGCAGTCTGCAAACACTTTCTCTGCAGAGTCCCAAAACAGGCCTTTTCAGCCCATTACCGGCATATGGAAGAAACAGCAGTAAGCACAGGGAAATATCTGCTTCTAAATCCAAAACGCAGCTATCTAACAGAACGGTTGTCAATGTGTGCACTCAACTTCCAGAGTTAAACCCGTGTGTGGATTCAGCAGTCTGCAAACACTTTCTCTGCAGAGTCCCAAAACAGGCGTTTTCAGCCCATTACCGGCATATGGAAGAAACAGCAGTAAGCACAGGGAAATATCTGCTTCTAAATCCAAAACGCAGCTATCTAACAGAACGGTTGTCAATGTGTGCACTCAACTTCCAGAGTTAAACCCGTGTGTGGATTCAGCAGTCTGCAAACACTTTCTCTGCAGAGTCCCAAAACAGGCGTTTTCAGCCCATTACCGGCATATGGAAGAAACAGCAGTAAGCACAGGGAAATATCTGCTTCTAAATCCAAAACGCAGCTATCTAACACAACGGTTGTCAATGTGTGCACTCAACTTCCAGAGTTAAACCCGTGTGTGGATTCAGCAGTCTGCAAACACTTTCTCTGCAGAGTCCCAAAACAGGCGTTTTCAGCCCATTACCGGCATATGGAAGAAACAGCAGTAAGCACAGGGAAATATCTGCTTCTAAATCCAAAACGCAGCTATCTAACAGAACGGTTGTCAATGTGTGCACTCAACTTCCAGAGTTAAACCCGTGTGTGGATTCAGCAGTCTGCAAACACTTTCTCTGCAGAGTCCCAAAACAGGCGTTTTCAGCCCATTACCGGCATATGGAAGAAACAGCAGTAAGCACAGGGAAATATCTGCTTCTAAATCCAAAACGCAGCTATCTAACAGAACGGTTGTCAATGTGTGCACTCAACTTCCAGAGTTAAACCCGTGTGTGGATTCAGCAGTCTGCAAACACTTTCTCTGCAGAGTCCCAAAACAGGCGTTTTCAGCCCATTACCGGCATATGGAAGAAACAGCAGTAAGCACAGGGAAATATCTGCTTCTAAATCCAAAACGCAGCTATCTAACAGAACGGTTGTCAATGTGTGCACTCAACTTCCAGAGTTAAACCCGTGTGTGGATTCAGCAGTCTGCAAACACTTTCTCTGCAGAGTCCCAAAACAGGCGTTTTCAGCCCATTACCGGCATTTGGAAGAAACAGCAGTAAGCACAGGGAAATATCTGCTTCTAAATCCAAAACGCAGCTATCTAACAGAACGGTTGTCAATGTGTGCACTCAACTTCCAGAGTTAAACCCGTGTGTGGATTCAGCAGTCTGCAAACACTTTCTCTGCAGAGTCCCAAAACAGGCGTTTTCAGCCCATTACCGGCATATGGAAGAAACAGCAGTAAGCACAGGGAAATATCTGCTTCTAAATCCAAAACGCAGCTATCTAACAGAACGGTTGTCAATGTGTGCACTCAACTTCCAGAGTTAAACCCGTGTGTGGATTCAGCAGTCTGCAAACACTTTCTCTGCAGAGTCCCAAAACAGGCGTTTTCAGCCCATTACCGGCATATGGAAGAAACAGCAGTAAGCACAGGGAAATATCTGCTTCTAAATCCAAAACGCAGCTATCTAACACAACGGTTGTCAATGTGTGCACTCAACTTCCAGAGTTAAACCCGTGTGTGGATTCAGCAGTCTGCAAACACTTTCTCTGCAGAGTCCCAAAACAGGCGTTTTCAGCCCATTACCGGCATATGGAAGAAACAGCAGTAAGCACAGGGAAATATCTGCTTCTAAATCCAAAACGCAGCTATCTAACACAACGGTTGTCAATGTGTGCACTCAACTTCCAGAGTTAAACCCGTGTGTGGATTCAGCAGTCTGCAAACACTTTCTCTGCAGAGTCCCAAAACAGGCGTTTTCAGCCCATTACCGGCATTTGGAAGAAACAGCAGTAAGCACAGGGAAATATCTGCTTCTAAATCCAAAACGCAGCTATCTAACAGAACGGTTGTCAATGTGTGCACTCAACTTCCAGAGTTAAACCCGTGTGTGGATTCAGCAGTCTGCAAACACTTTCTCTGCAGAGTCCCAAAACAGGCGTTTTCAGCCCATTACCGGCATATGGAAGAAACAGCAGTAAGCACAGGGAAATATCTGCTTCTAAATCCAAAACGCAGCTATCTAACAGAACGGTTGTCAATGTGTGCACTCAACTTCCAGAGTTAAACCCGTGTGTGGATTCAGCAGTCTGCAAACACTTTCTCTGCAGAGTCCCAAAACAGGCGTTTTCAGCCCATTACCGGCATATGGAAGAAACAGCAGTAAGCACAGGGAAATATCTGCTTCTAAATCCAAAACGCAGCTATCTAACACAACGGTTGTCAATGTGTGCACTCAACTTCCAGAGTTAAACCGGTGTGTGGATGCAGCAGTCTGCAAACACTTTCTGTGCAGAGTCCCAAAACAGGCGTTTTCAGCCCATTACCGGCATATGGAAGAAACAGCAGTAAGCACAGGGAAATATCTGCTTCTAAATCCAAAATGCAGCTATCTAACAGAACGGTTGTCAATGTGTGCACTCAACTTCCAGAGTTAAACCCGTGTGTGGATTCAGCAGTCTGCAAACACTTTCTCTGCAGAGTCCCAAAACAGGCGTTTTCAGCCCATTACCGGCATATGGAAGAAACAGCAGTAAGCACAGGGAAATATCTGCTTCTAAATCCAAAACGCAGCTATCTAACAGAACGGTTGTCAATGTGTGCACTCAACTTCCAGAGTTAAACCCGTGTGTGGATTCAGCAGTCTGCAAACACTTTCTGTGCAGAGTCCCAAAACAGGCGTTTTCAGCCCATTACCGGCATATGGAAGAAACAGCAGTAAGCACAGGGAAATATCTGCTTCTAAATCCAAAACGCAGCTATCTAACAGAACGGTTGTCAATGTGTGCACTCAACTTCCAGAGTTAAACCCGTGTGTGGATTCAGCAGTCTGCAAACACTTTCTCTGCAGAGTCCCAAAACAGGCGTTTTCAGCCCATTACCGGCATATGGAAGAAACAGCAGTAAGCACAGGGAAATATCTGCTTCTAAATCCAAAACGCAGCTATCTAACAGAACGGTTGTCAATGTGTGCACTCAACTTCCAGAGTTAAACCCGTGTGTGGATTCAGCAGTCTGCAAACACTTTCTCTGCAGAGTCCCAAAACAGGCGTTTTCAGCCCATTACCGGCATATGGAAGAAACAGCAGTAAGCACAGGGAAATATCTGCTTCTAAATCCAAAACGCAGCTATCTAACAGAACGGTTGTCAATGTGTGCACTCAACTTCCAGAGTTAAACCCGTGTGTGGATTCAGCAGTCTGCAAACACTTTCTCTGCAGAGTCCCAAAACAGGCGTTTTCAGCCCATTACCGGCATTTGGAAGAAACAGCAGTAAGCACAGGGAAATATCTGCTTCTAAATCCAAAACGCAGCTATCTAACAGAACGGTTGTCAATGTGTGCACTCAACTTCCAGAGTTAAACCCGTGTGTGGATTCAGCAGTCTGCAAACACTTTCTCTGCAGAGTCCCAAAACAGGCGTTTTCAGCCCATTACCGGGATACGGAAGAAACAGCAGTAAGCACAGGGAAATATCTGCTTCTAAATCCAAAACGCAGCTATCTAACAGAACGGTTGTCAATGTGTGCACTCAACTTCCAGAGTTAAACCCGTGTGTGGATTCAGCAGTCTGCAAACACTTTCTCTGCAGAGTCCCAAAACAGGCGTTTTCAGCCCATTACCGGCATATGGAAGAAACAGCAGTAAGCACAGGGAAATATCTGCTTCTAAATCCAAAACGCAGCTATCTAACAGAACGGTTGTCAATGTGTGCACTCAACTTCCAGAGTTAAACCCGTGTGTGGATTCAGCAGTCTGCAAACACTTTCTCTGCAGAGTCCCAAAACAGGCGTTTTCAGCCCATTACCGGCATATGGAAGAAACAGCAGTAAGCACAGGGAAATATCTGCTTCTAAATCCAAAACGCAGCTATCTAACAGAACGGTTGTCAATGTGTGCACTCAACTTCCAGAGTTAAATCCGTGTGTGGATTCAGCAGTCTGCAAACACTTTCTCTGCAGAGTCCCAAAACAGGCGTTTTCAGCCCATTACCGGCATATGGAAGAAACAGCAGTAAGCACAGGGAAATATCTGCTTCTAAATCCAAAACGCAGCTATCTAACAGAACGGTTGTCAATGTGTGCACTCAACTTCCAGAGTTAAACCCGTGTGTGGATTCAGCAGTCTGCAAACACTTTCTCTGCAGAGTCCCAAAACAGGCGTTTTCAGCCCATTACCGGCATATGGAAGAAACAGCAGTAAGCACAGGGAAATATCTGCTTCTAAATCCAAAACGCAGCTATCTAACAGAACGGTTGTCAATGTGTGCACTCAACTTCCAGAGTTAAACCCGTGTGTGGATTCAGCAGTCTGCAAACACTTTCTCTGCAGAGTCCCAAAACAGGCGTTTTCAGCCCATTACCGGCATTTGGAAGAAACAGCAGTAAGCACAGGGAAATATCTGCTTCTAAATCCAAAACGCAGCTATCTAACAGAACGGTTGTCAATGTGTGCACTCAACTTCCAGAGTTAAACCCGTGTGTGGATTCAGCAGTCTGCAAACACTTTCTCTGCAGAGTCCCAAAACAGGCGTTTTCAGCCCATTACCGGCATATGGAAGAAACAGCAGTAAGCACAGGGAAATATCTGCTTCTAAATCCAAAACGCAGCTATCTAACAGAACGGTTGTCAATGTGTGCACTCAACTTCCAGAGTTAAACCCGTGTGTGGATTCAGCAGTCTGCAAACACTTTCTCTGCAGAGTCCCAAAACAGGCGTTTTCAGCCCATTACCGGCATATGGAAGAAACAGCAGTAAGCACAGGGAAATATCTGCTTCTAAATCCAAAACGCAGCTATCTAACAGAACGGTTGTCAATGTGTGCACTCAACTTCCAGAGTTAAACCCGTGTGTGGATTCAGCAGTCTGCAAACACTTTCTCTGCAGAGTCCCAAAACAGGCGTTTTCAGCCCATTACCGGCATATGGAAGAAACAGCAGTAAGCACAGGGAAATATCTGCTTCTAAATCCAAAACGCAGCTATCTAACAGAACGGTTGTCAATGTGTGCACTCAACTTCCAGAGTTAAACCCGTGTGTGGATTCAGCAGTCTGCAATCACCTTCTGTGCAGAGTCCCAAAACAGGCGTTTTCAGCCCTTTACCGGCATATGGAAGAAACAGCAGTAAGCACAGGGAAATATCTGCTTCTAAATCCAAAACGCAGCTATCTAACAGAACGGTTGTCAATGTGTGCACTCAACTTCCAGAGTTAAACCCGTGTGTGGATTCAGCAGTCTGCAAACACTTTCTCTGCAGAGTCCCAAAACAGGCGTTTTCAGCCCATTACCAGCATATGGAAGAAACAGCAGTAAGCACAGGGAAATATCTGCTTCTAAATCCAAAACGCAGCTTTCTAACAGAACGGTTGTCAATGTGTGCACTCAACTTCCAGAGTTAAACCCGTGTGTGGATTCAGCAGTCTGCAAACACTTTCTCTGCAGAGTCCCAAAACAGGCGTTTTCAGCCCATTACCGGCATATGGAAGAAACAGCAGTAAGCACAGGGAAATATCTGCTTCTAAATCCAAAACGCAGCTATCTAACAGAACGGTTGTCAATGTGTGCACTCAACTTCCAGAGTTAAACCCGTGTGTGGATTCAGCAGTCTGCAAACACTTTCTCTGCAGAGTCCCAAAACAGGCGTTTTCAGCCCATTACCGGCATATGGAAGAAACAGCAGTAAGCACAGGGAAATATCTGCTTCTAAATCCAAAACGCAGCTATCTAACAGAACGGTTGTCAATGTGTGCACTCAACTTCCAGAGTTAAACCCGTGTGTGGATTCAGCAGTCTGCAAACACTTTCTCTGCAGAGTCCCAAAACAGGCGTTTTCAGCCCATTACCGGCATATGGAAGAAAGAGCAGTAAGCACAGGGAAATATCTGCTTCTAAATCCAAAACGCAGCTATGTAACAGAACGGTTGTCAATGTGTGCACTCAACTTCCAGAGTTAAACCCGTGTGTGGATTCAGCAGTCTGCAATCACCTTCTGTGCAGAGTCCCAAAACAGGCGTTTTCAGCCCATTACCGGCATATGGAAGAAACAGCAGTAAGCACAGGGAAATATCTGCTTCTAAATCCAAAACGCAGCTATCTAACAGAACGGTTGTCAATGTGTGCACTCAACTTCCAGAGTTAAACCCGTGTGTGGATTCAGCAGTCTGCAAACACTTTCTCTGCAGAGTCCCAAAACAGGCGTTTTCAGCCCATTACCGGCATATGGAAGAAACAGCAGTAAGCACAGGGAAATATCTGCTTCTAAATCCAAAACGCAGCTATCTAACAGAACGGTTGTCAATGTGTGCACTCAACTTCCAGAGTTAAACCCGTGTGTGGATTCAGCAGTCTGCAAACACTTTCTCTGCAGAGTCCCAAAACAGGCGTTTTCAGCCCATTACCGGCATATGGAAGAAACAGCAGTAAGCACAGGGAAATATCTGCTTCTAAATCCAAAACGCAGCTATCTAACACAACGGTTGTCAATGTGTGCACTCAACTTCCAGAGTTAAACCGGTGTGTGGATTCAGCAGTCTGCAAACACTTTCTGTGCAGAGTCCCAAAACAGGCGTTTTCAGCCCATTACCGGCATATGGAAGAAACAGCAGTAAGCACAGGGAAATATCTGCTTCTAAATCCAAAATGCAGCTATCTAACAGAACGGTTGTCAATGTGTGCACTCAACTTCCAGAGTTAAACCCGTGTGTGGATTCAGCAGTCTGCAAACACTTTCTCTGCAGAGTCCCAAAACAGGCGTTTTCAGCCCATTACCGGCATATGGAAGAAACAGCAGTAAGCACAGGGAAATATCTGCTTCTAAATCCAAAACGCAGCTATCTAACAGAACGGTTGTCAATGTGTGCACTCAACTTCCAGAGTTAAACCCGTGTGTGGATTCAGCAGTCTGCAAACACTTTCTCTGCAGAGTCCCAAAACAGGCGTTTTCAGCCCATTACCGGCATATGGAAGAAACAGCAGTAAGCACAGGGAAATATCTGCTTCTAAATCCAAAACGCAGCTATCTAACAGAACGGTTGTCAATGTGTGCACTCAACTTCCAGAGTTAAACCCGTGTGTGGATTCAGCAGTCTGCAATCACCTTCTGTGCAGAGTCCCAAAACAGGCGTTTTCAGCCCTTTACCGGCATATGGAAGAAACAGCAGTAAGCACAGGGAAATATCTGCTTCTAAATCCAAAACGCAGCTATCTAACAGAACGGTTGTCAATGTGTGCACTCAACTTCCAGAGTTAAACCCGTGTGTGGATTCAGCAGTCTGCAAACACTTTCTCTGCAGAGTCCCAAAACAGGCGTTTTCAGCCCATTACCAGCATATGGAAGAAACAGCAGTAAGCACAGGGAAATATCTGCTTCTAAATCCAAAACGCAGCTTTCTAACAGAACGGTTGTCAATGTGTGCACTCAACTTCCAGAGTTAAACCCGTGTGTGGATTCAGCAGTCTGCAAACACTTTCTCTGCAGAGTCCCAAAACAGGCGTTTTCAGCCCATTACCGGCATATGGAAGAAACAGCAGTAAGCACAGGGAAATATCTGCTTCTAAATCCAAAACGCAGCTATCTAACAGAACGGTTGTCAATGTGTGCACTCAACTTCCAGAGTTAAACCCGTGTGTGTATTCAGCAGTCTGCAAACACTTTCTCTGCAGAGTCCCAAAACAGGCGTTTTCAGCCCATTGCCGGCATAAGGAAGAAACAGCAGTAAGCACAGGGAAATATCTGCTTCTAAATCCAAAACGCAGCTATCTAACAGAACGGTTGTCAATGTGTGCACTCAACTTCCAGAGTTAAACCCGTGTGTGGATTCAGCAGTCTGCAAACACTTTCTCTGCAGAGTCCCAAAACAGGCGTTTTCAGCCCATTACCGGCATATGGAAGAAAGAGCAGTAAGCACAGGGAAATATCTGCTTCTAAATCCAAAACGCAGCTATGTAACAGAACGGTTGTCAATGTGTGCACTCAACTTCCAGAGTTAAACCCGTGTGTGGATTCAGCAGTCTGCAATCACCTTCTGTGCAGAGTCCCAAAACAGGCGTTTTCAGCCCATTACCGGCATATGGAAGAAACAGCAGTAAGCACAGGGAAATATCTGCTTCTAAATCCAAAACGCAGCTATCTAACAGAACGGTTGTCAATGTGTGCACTCAACTTCCAGAGTTAAACCCGTGTGTGGATTCAGCAGTCTGCAAACACTTTCTCTGCAGAGTCCCAAAACAGGCGTTTTCAGCCCATTACCGGCATATGGAAGAAACAGCAGTAAGCACAGGGAAATATCTGCTTCTAAATCCAAAACGCAGCTATCTAACAGAACGGTTGTCAATGTGTGCACTCAACTTCCAGAGTTAAACCCGTGTGTGGATTCAGCAGTCTGCAAACACTTTCTCTGCAGAGTCCCAAAACAGGCGTTTTCAGCCCATTACCGGCATATGGAAGAAACAGCAGTAAGCACAGGGAAATATCTGCTTCTAAATCCAAAACGCAGCTATCTAACACAACGGTTGTCAATGTGTGCACTCAACTTCCAGAGTTAAACCGGTGTGTGGATTCAGCAGTCTGCAAACACTTTCTGTGCAGAGTCCCAAAACAGGCGTTTTCAGCCCATTACCGGCATATGGAAGAAACAGCAGTAAGCACAGGGAAATATCTGCTTCTAAATCCAAAATGCAGCTATCTAACAGAACGGTTGTCAATGTGTGCACTCAACTTCCAGAGTTAAACCCGTGTGTGGATTCAGCAGTCTGCAAACACTTTCTCTGCAGAGTCCCAAAACAGGCGTTTTCAGCCCATTACCGGCATATGGAAGAAACAGCAGTAAGCACAGGGAAATATCTGCTTCTAAATCCAAAACGCAGCTATCTAACAGAACGGTTGTCAATGTGTGCACTCAACTTCCAGAGTTAAACCCGTGTGTGGATTCAGCAGTCTGCAAACACTTTCTCTGCAGAGTCCCAAAACAGGCGTTTTCAGCCCATTACCGGCATATGGAAGAAACAGCAGTAAGCACAGGGAAATATCTGCTTCTAAATCCAAAACGCAGCTATCTAACAGAACGGTTGTCAATGTGTGCACTCAACTTCCAGAGTTAAACCCGTGTGTGGATTCAGCAGTCTGCAAACACTTTCTGTGCAGAGTCCCAAAACAGGCGTTTTCAGCCCATTACCGGCATATGGAAGAAACAGCAGTAAGCACAGGGAAATATCTGCTTCTAAATCCAAAACGCAGCTATCTAACAGAACGGTTGTCAATGTGTGCACTCAACTTCCAGAGTTAAACCCGTGTGTGGATTCAGCAGTCTGCAAACACTTTCTCTGCAGAGTCCCAAAACAGGCGTTTTCAGCCCATTACCGGCATATGGAAGAAACAGCAGTAAGCACAGGGAAATATCTGCTTCTAAATCCAAAACGCAGCTATCTAACAGAACGGTTGTCAATGTGTGCACTCAACTTCCAGAGTTAAACCCGTGTGTGGATTCAGCAGTCTGCAAACACTTTCTCTGCAGAGTCCCAAAACAGGCGTTTTCAGCCCATTACCGGCATTTGGAAGAAACAGCAGTAAGCACAGGGAAATATCTGCTTCTAAATCCAAAACGCAGCTATCTAACAGAACGGTTGTCAATGTGTGCACTCAACTTCCAGAGTTAAACCCGTGTGTGGATTCAGCAGTCTGCAAACACTTTCTCTGCAGAGTCCCAAAACAGGCGTTTTCAGCCCATTACCGGCATTTGGAAGAAACAGCAGTAAGCACAGGGAAATATCTGCTTCTAAATCCAAAACGCAGCTATCTAACAGAACGGTTGTCAATGTGTGCACTCAACTTCCAGAGTTAAACCCGTGTGTGGATTCAGCAGTCTGCAAACACTTTCTCTGCAGAGTCCCAAAACAGGCGTTTTCAGCCCATTACCGGCATATGGAAGAAACAGCAGTAAGCACAGGGAAATATCTGCTTCTAAATCCAAAACGCAGCTATCTAACAGAACGGTTGTCAATGTGTGCACTCAACTTCCAGAGTTAAACCCGTGTGTGGATTCAGCAGTCTGCAAACACTTTCTCTGCAGAGTCCCAAAACAGGCGTTTTCAGCCCATTACCGGCATATGGAAGAAACAGCAGTAAGCACAGGGAAATATCTGCTTCTAAATCCAAAACGCAGCTATCTAACAGAACGGTTGTCAATGTGTGCACTCAACTTCCAGAGTTAAACCGGTGTGTGGATTCAGCAGTCTGCAAACACTTTCTGTGCAGAGTCCCAAAACAGGCGTTTTCAGCCCATTACCGGCATATGGAAGAAACAGCAGTAAGCACAGGGAAATATCTGCTTCTAAATCCAAAACGCAGCTATCTAACAGAACGGTTGTCAATGTGTGCACTCAACTTCCAGAGTTAAACCCGTGTGTGGATTCAGCAGTCTGCAAACACTTTCTCTGCAGAGTCCCAAAACAGGCGTTTTCAGCCCATTACCGGCATATGGAAGAAACAGCAGTAAGCACAGGGAAATATCTGCTTCTAAATCCAAAACGCAGCTATCTAACAGAACGGTTGTCAATGTGTGCACTCAACTTCCAGAGTTAAACCCGTGTGTGGATTCAGCAGTCTGCAAACACTTTCTCTGCAGAGTCCCAAAACAGGCGTTTTCAGCCCATTACCGGCATATGGAAGAAACAGCAGTAAGCACAGGGAAATATCTGCTTCTAAATCCAAAACGCAGCTATCTAACAGAACGGTTGTCAATGTGTGCACTCAACTTCCAGAGTTAAACCCGTGTGTGGATTCAGCAGTCTGCAAACACTTTCTCTGCAGAGTCCCAAAACAGGCGTTTTCAGCCCATTACCGGCATATGGAAGAAACAGCAGTAAGCACAGGGAAATATCTGCTTCTAAATCCAAAACGCAGCTATCTAACAGAACGGTTGTCAATGTGTGCACTCAACTTCCAGAGTTAAACCCGTGTGTGGATTCAGCAGTCTGCAAACACTTTCTCTGCAGAGTCCCAAAACAGGCGTTTTCAGCCCATTACCGGCATATGGAAGAAACAGCAGTAAGCACAGGGAAATATCTGCTTCTAAATCCAAAACGCAGCTATCTAACAGAACGGTTGTCAATGTGTGCACTCAACTTCCAGAGTTAAACCCGTGTGTGGATTCAGCAGTCTGCAAACACTTTCTCTGCAGAGTCCCAAAACAGGCGTTTTCAGCCCATTACCGGCATATGGAAGAAAGAGCAGTAAGCACAGGGAAATATCTGCTTCTAAATCCAAAACGCAGCTATGTAACAGAACGGTTGTCAATGTGTGCACTCAACTACCAGAGTTAAACCCGTGTGTGGATTCAGCAGTCTGCAATCACCTTCTGTGCAGAGTCCCAAAACAGGCGTTTTCAGCCCATTACCGGCATATGGAAGAAACAGCAGTAAGCACAGGGAAATATCTGCTTCTAAATCCAAAACGCAGCTATCTAACAGAACGGTTGTCAATGTGTGCACTCAACTTCCAGAGTTAAACCCGTGTGTGGATTCAGCAGTCTGCAAACACTTTCTCTGCAGAGTCCCAAAACAGGCGTTTTCAGCCCATTACCGGCATATGGAAGAAACAGCAGTAAGCACAGGGAAATATCTGCTTCTAAATCCAAAACGCAGCTTTCTAACAGAACGGTTGTCAATGTGTGCACTCAACTTCCAGAGTTAAACCCGTGTGTGGATTCAGCAGTCTGCAAACACTTTCTCTGCAGAGTCCCAAAACAGGCGTTTTCAGCCCATTACCGGCATATGGAAGAAACAGCAGTAAGCACAGGGAAATATCTGCTTCTAAATCCAAAACGCAGCTATCTAACAGAACGGTTGTCAATGTGTGCACTCAACTTCCAGAGTTAAACCCGTGTGTGGATTCAGCAGTCTGCAAACACTTTCTCTGCAGAGTCCCAAAACAGGCGTTTTCAGCCCATTACCGGCATATGGAAGAAACAGCAGTAAGCACAGGGAAATATCTGCTTCTAAATCCAAAACGCAGCTATCTAACAGAACGGTTGTCAATGTGTGCACTCAACTTCCAGAGTTAAACCCGTGTGTGGATTCAGCAGTCTGCAAACACTTTCTCTGCAGAGTCCCAAAACAGGCGTTTTCAGCCCATTACCGGCATATGGAAGAAAGAGCAGTAAGCACAGGGAAATATCTGCTTCTAAATCCAAAACGCAGCTATGTAACAGAACGGTTGTCAATGTGTGCACTCAACTTCCAGAGTTAAACCCGTGTGTGGATTCAGCAGTCTGCAATCACCTTCTGTGCAGAGTCCCAAAACAGGCGTTTTCAGCCCATTACCGGCATATGGAAGAAACAGCAGTAAGCACAGGGAAATATCTGCTTCTAAATCCAAAACGCAGCTATCTAACAGAACGGTTGTCAATGTGTGCACTCAACTTCCAGAGTTAAACCCGTGTGTGGATTCAGCAGTCTGCAAACACTTTCTCTGCAGAGTCCCAAAACAGGCGTTTTCAGCCCATTACCGGCATATGGAAGAAACAGCAGTAAGCACAGGGAAATATCTGCTTCTAAATCCAAAACGCAGCTATCTAACAGAACGGTTGTCAATGTGTGCACTCAACTTCCAGAGTTAAACCCGTGTGTGGATTCAGCAGTCTGCAAACACTTTCTCTGCAGAGTCCCAAAACAGGCGTTTTCAGCCCATTACCGGCATATGGAAGAAACAGCAGTAAGCACAGGGAAATATCTGCTTCTAAATCCAAAACGCAGCTATCTAACAGAACGGTTGTCAATGTGTGCACTCAACTTCCAGAGTTAAACCCGTGTGTGGATTCAGCAGTCTGCAAACACTTTCTCTGCAGAGTCCCAAAACAGGCGTTTTCAGCCCATTACCGGCATATGGAAGAAACAGCAGTAAGCACAGGGAAATATCTGCTTCTAAATCCAAAACGCAGCTATCTAACAGAACGGTTGTCAATGTGTGCACTCAACTTCCAGAGTTAAACCCGTGTGTGGATTCAGCAGTCTGCAAACACTTTCTCTGCAGAGTCCCAAAACAGGCGTTTTCAGCCCATTACCGGCATATGGAAGAAACAGCAGTAAGCACAGGGAAATATCTGCTTCTAAATCCAAAACGCAGCTATCTAACAGAACGGTTGTCAATGTGTGCACTCAACTTCCAGAGTTAAACCCGTGTGTGGATTCAGCAGTCTGCAAACACTTTCTCTGCAGAGTCCCAAAACAGGCGTTTTCAGCCCATTACCGGCATATGGAAGAAACAGCAGTAAGCACAGGGAAATATCTGCTTCTAAATCCAAAACGCAGCTATCTAACAGAACGGTTGTCAATGTGTGCACTCAACTTCCAGAGGTAAACCCGTGTGTGGATTCAGCAGTCTGCAAACACTTTCTCTGCAGAGTCCCAAAACAGGCGTTTTCAGCCCATTACCGGCATATGGAAGAAACAGCAGTAAGCACAGGGAAATATCTGCTTCTAAATCCAAAACGCAGCTATCTAACAGAACGGTTGTCAATGTGTGCACTCAACTTCCAGAGTTAAACCCGTGTGTGGATTCAGCAGTCTGCAAACACTTTCTCTGCAGAGTCCCAAAACAGGCGTTTTCAGCCCATTACCGGCATATGGAAGAAACAGCAGTAAGCACAGGGAAATATCTGCTTCTAAATCCAAAACGCAGCTATCTAACAGAACGGTTGTCAATGTGTGCACTCAACTTCCAGAGTTAAACCCGTGTGTGGATTCAGCAGTCTGCAAACACTTTCTCTGCAGAGTCCCAAAACAGGCGTTTTCAGCCCATTACCGGCATATGGAAGAAACAGCAGTAAGCACAGGGAAATATCTGCTTCTAAATCCAAAACGCAGCTATCTAACAGAACGGTTGTCAATGTGTGCACTCAACTTCCAGAGTTAAACCCGTGTGTGGATTCAGCAGTCTGCAAACACTTTCTCTGCAGAGTCCCAAAACAGGCGTTTTCAGCCCATTACCGGCATATGGAAGAAACAGCAGTAAGCACAGGGAAATATCTGCTTCTAAATCCAAAACGCAGCTATCTAACAGAACGGTTGTCAATGTGTGCACTCAACTTCCAGAGGTAAACCCGTGTGTGGATTCAGCAGTCTGCAAACACTTTCTCTGCAGAGTCCCAAAACAGGCGTTTTCAGCCCATTACCGGCATATGGAAGAAACAGCAGTAAGCACAGGGAAATATCTGCTTCTAAATCCAAAACGCAGCTATCTAACAGAACGGTTGTCAATGTGTGCACTCAACTTCCAGAGTTAAACCCGTGTGTGGATTCAGCAGTCTGCAAACACTTTCTCTGCAGAGTCCCAAAACAGGCGTTTTCAGCCCATTACCGGCATATGGAAGAAACAGCAGTAAGCACAGGGAAATATCTGCTTCTAAATCCAAAACGCAGCTATCTAACAGAACGGTTGTCAATGTGTGCACTCAACTTCCAGAGTTAAACCCGTGTGTGGATTCAGCAGTCTGCAAACACTTTCTCTGCAGAGTCCCAAAACAGGCGTTTTCAGCCCATTACCGGCATATGGTAGAAACAGCAGTAAGCACAGGGAAATATCTGCTTCTAAATCCAAAACGCAGCTATCTAACACAACGGTTGTCAATGTGTGCACTCAACTTCCAGAGTTAAACCCGTGTGTGGATTCAGCAGTCTGCAAACACTTTCTCTGCAGAGTCCCAAAACAGGCGTTTTCAGCCCATTACCGGCATATGGAAGAAACAGCAGTAAGCACAGGGAAATATCTGCTTCTAAATCCAAAACGCAGCTATCTAACAGAACGGTTGTCAATGTGTGCACTCAACTTCCAGAGTTAAACCCGTGTGTGGATTCAGCAGTCTGCAAACACTTTCTCTGCAGAGTCCCAAAACAGGCGTTTTCAGCCCATTACCGGCATATGGAAGAAACAGCAGTAAGCACAGGGAAATATCTGCTTCTAAATCCAAAACGCAGCTATCTAACAGAACGGTTGTCAATGTGTGCACTCAACTTCCAGAGGTAAACCCGTGTGTGGATTCAGCAGTCTGCAATCACCTTCTGTGCAGAGTCCCAAAACAGGCGTTTTCAGCCCATTACCGGCATATGGAAGAAACAGCAGTAAGCACAGGGAAATATCTGCTTCTAAATCCAAAACGCAGCTATCTAACAGAACGGTTGTCAATGTGTGCACTCAACTTCCAGAGTTAAACCCGTGTGTGGATTCAGCAGTCTGCAAACACTTTCTCTGCAGAGTCCCAAAACAGGCGTTTTCAGCCCATTACCGGCATATGGAAGAAACAGCAGTAAGCACAGGGAAATATCTGCTTCTAAATCCAAAACGCAGCTATCTAACAGAACGGTTGTCAACGTGTGCACTCAACTTCCAGAGTTAAACCCGTGTGTGGATTCAGCAGTCTGCAAACACTTTCTCTGCAGAGTCCCAAAACAGGCGTTTTCAGCCCATTACCGGCATATGGAAGAAACAGCAGTAAGCACAGGGAAATATCTGCTTCTAAATCCAAAACGCAGCTATCTAACACAACGGTTGTCAATGTGTACACTCAACTTCCAGAGTTAAACCGGTGTGTCGATTCAGCAGTCTGCAAACACTTTCTGTGCAGAGTCCCAAAACAGGCGTTTTCAGCCCATTACCGGCATATGGAAGAAACAGCAGTAAGCACAGGGAAATATCTGCTTCTAAATCCAAAATGCAGCTATCTAACAGAACGGTTGTCAATGTGTGCACTCAACTTCCAGAGTTAAACCCGTGTGTGGATTCAGCAGTCTGCAAACACTTTCTCTGCAGAGTCCCAAAACAGGCGTTTTCAGCCCATTACCGGCATATGGAAGAAACAGCAGTAAGCACAGGGAAATATCTGCTTCTAAATCCAAAACGCAACTATGTAACAGAACGGTTGTCAATGTGTGCACTCAACTTCCAGAGGTAAACCCGTGTGTGGATTCAGCAGTCTGCAATCACCTTCTGTGCAGAGTCCCAAAACAGGCGTTTTCAGCCCATTACCGGCATATGGAAGAAACAGCAGTAAGCACAGGGAAATATCTGCTTCTAAATCCAAAACGCAGCTATCTAACAGAACGGTTGTCAATGTGTGCACTCAACTTCCAGAGTTAAACCCGTGTGTGGATTCAGCAGTCTGCAAACACTTTCTCTGCAGAGTCCCAAAACAGGCGTTTTCAGCCCATTACCGGCATATGGAAGAAACAGCAGTAAGCACAGGGAAATATCTGCTTCTAAATCCAAAACGCAGCTATCTAACAGAACGGTTGTCAATGTGTGCACTCAACTTCCAGAGTTAAACCCGTGTGTGGATTCAGCAGTCTGCAAACACTTTCTCTGCAGAGTCCCAAAACAGGCGTTTTCAGCCCATTACCGGCATATGGAAGAAAGAGCAGTAAGCACAGGGAAATATCTGCTTCTAAATCCAAAACGCAGCTATGTAACAGAACGGTTGTCAATGTGTGCACTCAACTTCCAGAGTTAAACCCGTGTGTGGATTCAGCAGTCTGCAATCACCTTCTGTGCAGAGTCCCAAAACAGGCGTTTTCAGCCCATTACCGGCATATGGAAGAAACAGCAGTAAGCACAGGGAAATATCTGCTTCTAAATCCAAAACGCAGCTATCTAACAGAACGGTTGTCAATGTGTGCACTCAACTTCCAGAGTTAAACCCGTGTGTGGATTCAGCAGTCTGCAAACACTTTCTCTGCAGAGTCCCAAAACAGGCGTTTTCAGCCCATTACCGGCATATGGAAGAAACAGCAGTAAGCACAGGGAAATATCTGCTTCTAAATCCAAAACGCAGCTATCTAACAGAACGGTTGTCAATGTGTGCACTCAACTTCCAGAGTTAAACCCGTGTGTGGATTCAGCAGTCTGCAAACACTTTCTCTGCAGAGTCCCAAAACAGGCGTTTTCAGCCCATTACCGGCATATGGAAGAAACAGCAGTAAGCACAGGGAAATATCTGCTTCTAAATCCAAAACGCAGCTATCTAACAGAACGGTTGTCAATGTGTGCACTCAACTTCCAGAGTTAAACCGGTGTGTGGATTCAGCAGTCTGCAAACACTTTCTGTGCAGAGTCCCAAAACAGGCGTTTTCAGCCCATTACCGGCATATGGAAGAAACAGCAGTAAGCACAGGGAAATATCTGCTTCTAAATCCAAAATGCAGCTATCTAACAGAACGGTTGTCAATGTGTGCACTCAAATTCCAGAGTTAAACCCGTGTGTGGATTCAGCAGTCTGCAAACACTTTCTCTGCAGAGTCCCAAAACAGGCGTTTTCAGCCCATTACCGGCATATGGAAGAAACAGCAGTAAGCACAGGGAAATATCTGCTTCTAAATCCAAAACGCAGCTATCTAACAGAACGGTTGTCAATGTGTGCACTCAACTTTCAGAGTTAAACCCGTGTGTGGATTCAGCAGTCTGCAAACACTTTCTCTGCAGAGTCCCAAAACAGGCGTTTTCAGCCCATTACCGGCATATGGAAGAAACAGCAGTAAGCACAGGGAAATATCTGCTTCTAAATCCAAAACGCAGCTATCTAACAGAACGGTTGTCAATGTGTGCACTCAACTTCCAGAGTTAAACCCGTGTGTGGATTCAGCAGTCTGCAAACACTTTCTCTGCAGAGTCCCAAAACAGGCGTTTTCAGCCCATTACCGGCATATGGAAGAAACAGCAGTAAGCACAGGGAAATATCTGCTTCTAAATCCAAAACGCAGCTATCTAACAGAACGGTTGTCAATGTGTGCACTCAACTTCCAGAGTTAAACCCGTGTGTGGATTCAGCAGTCTGCAAACACTTTCTCTGCAGAGTCCCAAAACAGGCGTTTTCAGCCCATTACCGGCATATGGAAGAAACAGCAGTAAGCACAGGGAAATATCTGCTTCTAAATCCAAAACGCAGCTATCTAACAGAACGGTTGTCAATGTGTGCACTCAACTTCCAGAGTTAAACCCGTGTGTGGATTCAGCAGTCTGCAAACACTTTCTCTGCAGAGTCCCAAAACAGGCGTTTTCAGCCCATTACCGGCATATGGAAGAAACAGCAGTAAGCACAGGGAAATATCTGCTTCTAAATCCAAAACGCAGCTATCTAACAGAACGGTTGTCAATGTGTGCACTCAACTTCCAGAGTTAAACCCGTGTGTGGATTCAGCAGTCTGCAAACACTTTCTCTGCAGAGTCCCAAAACAGGCGTTTTCAGCCCATTACCGGCATATGGAAGAAACAGCAGTAAGCACAGGGAAATATCTGCTTCTAAATCCAAAACGCAGCTATCTAACAGAACGGTTGTCAATGTGTGCACTCAACTTCCAGAGTTAAACCCGTGTGTGGATTCAGCAGTCTGCAAACACTTTCTCTGCAGAGTCCCAAAACAGGCGTTTTCAGCCCATTACCGGCATATGGAAGAAACAGCAGTAAGCACAGGGAAATATCTGCTTCTAAATCCAAAACGCAGCTATCTAACAGAACGGTTGTCAATGTGTGCACTCAACTTCCAGAGTTAAACCCGTGTGTGGATTCAGCAGTCTGCAAACACTTTCTCTGCAGAGTCCCAAAACAGGCGTTTTCAGCCCATTACCGGCATATGGAAGAAACAGCAGTAAGCACAGGGAAATATCTGCTTCTAAATCCAAAACGCAGCTATCTAACAGAACGGTTGTCAATGTGTGCACTCAACTTCCAGAGTTAAACCCGTGTGTGGATTCAGCAGTCTGCAAACACTTTCTCTGCAGAGTCCCAAAACAGGCGTTTTCAGCCCATTACCGGCATATGGAAGAAACAGCAGTAAGCACAGGGAAATATCTGCTTCTAAATCCAAAACGCAGCTATCTAACAGAACGGTTGTCAATGTGTGCACTCAACTTCCAGAGTTAAACCCGTGTGTGGATTCAGCAGTCTGCAAACACTTTCTCTGCAGAGTCCCAAAACAGGCGTTTTCAGCCCATTACCGGCATATGGAAGAAACAGCAGTAAGCACAGGGAAATATCTGCTTCTAAATCCAAAACGCAGCTATCTAACAGAACGGTTGTCAATGTGTGCACTCAACTTCCAGAGTTAAACCCGTGTGTGGATTCAGCAGTCTGCAAACACTTTCTCTGCAGAGTCCCAAAACAGGCGTTTTCAGCCCATTACCGGCATATGGAAGAAACAGCAGTAAGCACAGGGAAATATCTGCTTCTAAATCCAAAACGCAGCTATCTAACAGAACGGTTGTCAATGTGTGCACTCAACTTCCAGAGTTAAACCCGTGTGTGGATTCAGCAGTCTGCAAACACTTTCTCTGCAGAGTCCCAAAACAGGCGTTTTCAGCCCATTACCGGCATATGGAAGAAACAGCAGTAAGCACAGGGAAATATCTGCTTCTAAATCCAAAACGCAGCTATCTAACAGAACGGTTGTCAATGTGTGCACTCAACTTCCAGAGTTAAACCCGTGTGTGGATTCAGCAGTCTGCAAACACTTTCTCTGCAGAGTCCCAAAACAGGCGTTTTCAGCCCATTACCGGCATATGGAAGAAACAGCAGTAAGCACAGGGAAATATCTGCTTCTAAATCCAAAACGCAGCTATCTAACAGAACGGTTGTCAATGTGTGCACTCAACTTCCAGAGTTAAACCCGTGTGTGGATTCAGCAGTCTGCAAACACTTTCTCTGCAGAGTCCCAAAACAGGCGTTTTCAGCCCATTACCGGCATATGGAAGAAACAGCAGTAAGCACAGGGAAATATCTGCTTCTAAATCCAAAACGCAGCTATCTAACAGAACGGTTGTCAATGTGTGCACTCAACTTCCAGAGTTAAACCCGTGTGTGGATTCAGCAGTCTGCAAACACTTTCTCTGCAGAGTCCCAAAACAGGCGTTTTCAGCCCATTACCGGCATATGGAAGAAACAGCAGTAAGCACAGGGAAATATCTGCTTCTAAATCCAAAACGCAGCTATCTAACAGAACGGTTGTCAATGTGTGCACTCAACTTCCAGAGTTAAACCCGTGTGTGGATTCAGCAGTCTGCAAACACTTTCTCTGCAGAGTCCCAAAACAGGCGTTTTCAGCCCATTACCGGCATATGGAAGAAACAGCAGTAAGCACAGGGAAATATCTGCTTCTAAATCCAAAACGCAGCTATCTAACAGAACGGTTGTCAATGTGTGCACTCAACTTCCAGAGTTAAACCCGTGTGTGGATTCAGCAGTCTGCAAACACTTTCTCTGCAGAGTCCCAAAACAGGCGTTTTCAGCCCATTACCGGCATATGGAAGAAACAGCAGTAAGCACAGGGAAATATCTGCTTCTAAATCCAAAACGCAGCTATGTAACAGAACGGTTGTCAATGTGTGCACTCAACTTCCAGAGTTAAACCAGTGTGTGGATTCAGCAGTCTGCAATCACCTTCTGTGCAGAGTCCCAAAACAGGCGTTTTCAGCCCATTACCGGCATATGGAAGAAACAGCAGTAAGCACAGGGAAATATCTGCTTCTAAATCCAAAACGCAGCTATCTAACAGAACGGTTGTCAATGTGTGCACTCAACTTCCAGAGTTAAACCCGTGTGTGGATTCAGCAGTCTGCAAACACTTTCTCTGCAGAGTCCCAAAACAGGCGTTTTCAGCCCATTACCGGCATATGGAAGAAACAGCAGTAAGCACAGGGAAATATCTGCTTCTAAATCCAAAACGCAGCTATCTAACAGAACGGTTGTCAATGTGTGCACTCAACTTCCAGAGTTAAACCCGTGTGTGGATTCAGCAGTCTGCAAACACTTTCTCTGCAGAGTCCCAAAACAGGCGTTTTCAGCCCATTACCGGCATATGGAAGAAACAGCAGTAAGCACAGGGAAATATCTGCTTCTAAATCCAAAACGCAGCTATCTAACAGAACGGTTGTCAATGTGTGCACTCAACTTCCAGAGTTAAACCCGTGTGTGGATTCAGCAGTCTGCAAACACTTTCTCTGCAGAGTCCCAAAACAGGCGTTTTCAGCCCATTACCGGCATATGGAAGAAACAGCAGTAAGCACAGGGAAATATCTGCTTCTAAATCCAAAACGCAGCTATGTAACAGAACGGTTGTCAATGTGTGCACTCAACTTCCAGAGTTAAACCCGTGTGTGGATTCAGCAGTCTGCAATCACCTTCTGTGCAGAGTCCCAAAACAGGCGTTTTCAGCCCATTACCGGCATATGGAAGAAACAGCAGTAAGCACAGGGAAATATCTGCTTCTAAATCCAAAACGCAGCTATCTAACAGAACGGTTGTCAATGTGTGCACTCAACTTCCAGAGTTAAACCCGTGTGTGGATTCAGCAGTCTGCAAACACTTTCTCTGCAGAGTCCCAAAACAGGCGTTTTCAGCCCATTACCGGCATATGGAAGAAACAGCAGTAAGCACAGGGAAATATCTGCTTCTAAATCCAAAACGCAGCTATCTAACAGAACGGTTGTCAATGTGTGCACTCAACTTCCAGAGTTAAACCCGTGTGTGGATTCAGCAGTCTGCAAACACTTTCTCTGCAGAGTCCCAAAACAGGCGTTTTCAGCCCATTACCGGCATATGGAAGAAACAGCAGTAAGCACAGGGAAATATCTGCTTCTAAATCCAAAACGCAGCTATCTAACAGAACGGTTGTCAATGTGTGCACTCAACTTCCAGAGTTAAACCCGTGTGTGGATTCAGCAGTCTGCAAACACTTTCTCTGCAGAGTCCCAAAACAGGCGTTTTCAGCCCATTACCGGCATATGGAAGAAACAGCAGTAAGCACAGGGAAATATCTGCTTCTAAATCCAAAACGCAGCTATCTAACAGAACGGTTGTCAATGTGTGCACTCAACTTCCAGAGTTAAACCCGTGTGTGGATTCAGCAGTCTGCAAACACTTTCTCTGCAGAGTCCCAAAACAGGCGTTTTCAGCCCATTACCGGCATATGGAAGAAACAGCAGTAAGCACAGGGAAATATCTGCTTCTAAATCCAAAACGCAGCTATCTAACAGAACGGTTGTCAATGTGTGCACTCAACTTCCAGAGTTAAACCCGTGTGTGGATTCAGCAGTCTGCAAACACTTTCTCTGCAGAGTCCCAAAACAGGCGTTTTCAGCCCATTACCGGCATATGGAAGAAACAGCAGTAAGCACAGGGAAATATCTGCTTCTAAATCCAAAACGCAGCTATCTAACAGAACGGTTGTCAATGTGTGCACTCAACTTCCAGAGTTAAACCCGTGTGTGGATTCAGCAGTCTGCAAACACTTTCTCTGCAGAGTCCCAAAACAGGCGTTTTCAGCCCATTACCGGCATATGGAAGAAACAGCAGTAAGCACAGGGAAATATCTGCTTCTAAATCCAAAACGCAGCTATCTAACAGAACGGTTGTCAATGTGTGCACTCAACTTCCAGAGTTAAACCCGTGTGTGGATTCAGCAGTCTGCAAACACTTTCTCTGCAGAGTCCCAAAACAGGCGTTTTCAGCCCATTACCGGCATATGGAAGAAACAGCAGTAAGCACAGGGAAATATCTGCTTCTAAATCCAAAACGCAGCTATCTAACAGAACGGTTGTCAATGTGTGCACTCAACTTCCAGAGTTAAACCCGTGTGTGGATTCAGCAGTCTGCAAACACTTTCTCTGCAGAGTCCCAAAACAGGCGTTTTCAGCCCATTACCGGCATATGGAAGAAACAGCAGTAAGCACAGGGAAATATCTGCTTCTAAATCCAAAACGCAGCTATCTAACAGAACGGTTGTCAATGTGTGCACTCAACTTCCAGAGTTAAACCCGTGTGTGGATTCAGCAGTCTGCAAACACTTTCTCTGCAGAGTCCCAAAACAGGCGTTTTCGGCCCATTACCGGCATATGGAAGAAACAGCAGTAAGCACAGGGAAATATCTGCTTCTAAATCCAAAACGCAGCTATCTAACAGAACGGTTGTCAATGTGTGCACTCAACTTCCAGAGGTAAACCCGTGTGTGGATTCAGCAGTCTGCAATCACCTTCTGTGCAGAGTCCCAAAACAGGCGTTTTCAGCCCATTACCGGCATATGGAAGAAACAGCAGTAAGCACAGGGAAATATCTGCTTCTAAATCCAAAACGCAGCTATCTAAGAGAACGGTTGTCAATGTGTGCACTCAACTTCCAGAGTTAAACCCGTGTGTGGATTCAGCAGTCTGCAAACACTTTCTCTGCAGAGTCCCAAAACAGGCGTTTTCAGCCCATTACCGGCATATGGAAGAAACAGCAGTAAGCACAGGGAAATATCTGCTTCTAAATCCAAAACGCAGCTATCTAACAGAACGGTTGTCAATGTGTGCACTCAACTTCCAGAGTTAAACCCGTGTGTGGATTCAGCAGTGTGCAAACACTTTCTCTGCAGAGTCCCAAAACAGGCGTTTTCAGCCCATTACCCGCATATGGAAGAAACAGCAGTAAGCACAGGGAAATATCTGCTTCTAAATCCAAAACGCAGCTATCTAACAGAACGGTTGTCAATGTGTGCACTCAACTTCCAGAGTTAAACCCGTGTGTGGATTCAGCAGTCTGCAAACACTTTCTCTGCAGAGTCCCAAAACAGGCGTTTTCAGCCCATTACCGGCATATGGAAGAAACAGCAGTAAGCACAGGGAAATATCTGCTTCTAAATCCAAAACGCAGCTATCTAACAGAACGGTTGTCAATGTGTGCACTCAACTTCCAGAGTTAAACCCGTGTGTGGATTCAGCAGTCTGCAAACACTTTCTCTGCAGAGTCCCAAAACAGGCGTTTTCAGCCCATTACCGGCATATGGAAGAAACAGCAGTAAGCACAGGGAAATATCTGCTTCTAAATCCAAAACGCAGCTATCTAACAGAACGGTTGTCAATGTGTGCACTCAACTTCCAGAGTTAAACCCGTGTGTGGATTCAGCAGTCTGCAAACACTTTCTCTGCAGAGTCCCAAAACAGGCGTTTTCAGCCCATTACCGGCATATGGAAGAAACAGCAGTAAGCACAGGGAAATATCTGCTTCTAAATCCAAAACGCAGCTATCTAACAGAACGGTTGTCAATGTGTGCACTCAACTTCCAGAGTTAAACCCGTGTGTGGATTCAGCAGTCTGCAAACACTTTCTCTGCAGAGTCCCAAAACAGGCGTTTTCAGCCCATTACCGGCATATGGAAGAAACAGCAGTAAGCACAGGGAAATATCTGCTTCTAAATCCAAAATGCAGCTATCTAACAGAACGGTTGTCAATGTGTGCACTCAACTTCCAGAGTTTAACCCCTGTGTGGATTCAGCAGTCTGCAAACACTTTCTCTGCAGAGTGCCAAAACAGGCGTTTTCAGCCCATTACCGGCATATGGAAGAAACAGCAGTAAGCACAGGGAAATATCTGCTTCTAAATCCAAAACGCAGCTATCTAACAGAACGGTTGTCAATGTGTGCACTCAACTTCCAGAGTTAAACCCGTGTGTGGATTCAGCAGTCTGCAAACACTTTCTGTGCAGAGTCCCAAAACAGGCGTTTTCAGCCCATTACCGGCATATGGAAGAAACAGCAGTAAGCACAGGGAAATATCTGCTTCTAAATCCAAAACGCAGCTATCTAACACAACGGTTGTCAATGTGTGCACTCAACTTCCAGAGTTAAACCCGTGTGTGGATTCAGCAGTCTGCAAACACTTTCTCTGCAGAGTCCCAAAACAGGCGTTTTCAGCCCATTACCGGCATATGGAAGAAACAGCAGTAAGCACAGGGAAATATCTGCTTCTAAATCCAAAACGCAGCTATCTAACAGAACGGTTGTCAATGTGTGCACTCAACTTCCAGAGTTAAACCCGTGTGTGGATTCAGCAGTCTGCAAACACTTTCTCTGCAGAGTCCCAAAACAGGCGTTTTCAGCCCATTACCGGCATATGGAAGAAACAGCAGTAAGCACAGGGAAATATCTGCTTCTAAATCCAAAACGCAGCTATCTAACAGAACGGTTGTCAATGTGTGCACTCAACTTCCAGAGTTAAACCCGTGTGTGGATTCAGCAGTCTGCAAACACTTTCTCTGCAGAGTCCCAAAACAGGCGTTTTCAGCCCATTACCGGCATATGGAAGAAACAGCAGTAAGCACAGGGAAATATCTGCTTCTAAATCCAAAACGCAGCTATCTAACAGAACGGTTGTCAATGTGTGCACTCAACTTCCAGAGTTAAACCCGTGTGTGGATTCAGCAGTCTGCAAACACTTTCTCTGCAGAGTCCCAAAACAGGCGTTTTCAGCCCATTACCGGCATATGGAAGAAACAGCAGTAAGCACAGGGAAATATCTGCTTCTAAATCCAAAACGCAGCTATCTAACAGAACGGTTGTCAATGTGTGCACTCAACTTCCAGAGTTAAACCCGTGTGTGGATTCAGCAGTCTGCAAACACTTTCTCTGCAGAGTCCCAAAACAGGCGTTTTCAGCCCATTACCGGCATATGGAAGAAACAGCAGTAAGCACAGGGAAATATCTGCTTCTAAATCCAAAACGCAGCTATCTAACAGAACGGTTGTCAATGTGTGCACTCAACTTCCAGAGTTAAACCCGTGTGTGGATTCAGCAGTCTGCAAACACTTTCTCTGCAGAGTCCCAAAACAGGCGTTTTCAGCCCATTACCGGCATATGGAAGAAACAGCAGTAAGCACAGGGAAATATCTGCTTCTAAATCCAAAACGCAGTTATCTAACAGAACGGTTGTCAATGTGTGCACTCAACTTCCAGAGTTAAACCCGTGTGTGGATTCAGCAGTCTGCAAACACTTTCTCTGCAGAGTCCCAAAACAGGCGTTTTCAGCCCATTACCGGCATATGGAAGAAACAGCAGTAAGCACAGGGAAATATCTGCTTCTAAATCCAAAACGCAGTTATCTAACAGAACGGTTGTCAATGTGTGCACTCAACTTCCAGAGTTAAACCCGTGTGTGGATTCAGCAGTCTGCAAACACTTTCTCTGCAGAGTCACAAAACAGGCGTTTTCAGCCCATTACCGGCATATGGAAGAAACAGCAGTAAGCACAGGGAAATATCTGCTTCTAAATCCAAAACGCAGCTATCTAACAGAACGGTTGTCAACGTGTGCACTCAACTTCCAGAGTTAAACCCGTGTGTGGATTCAGCAGTCTGCAAACACTTTCTCTGCAGAGTCCCAAAACAGGCGTTTTCAGCCCATTACCGGCATATGGAAGAAACAGCAGTAAGCACAGGGAAACATCTGCTTCTAAATCCAAAACGCAGCTATCTAACACAACGGTTGTCAATGTGTGCACTCAACTTCCAGAGTTAAACCCGTGTGTGGATTCAGCAGTCTGCAAACACTTTCTCTGCAGAGTCCCAAAACAGGCGTTTTCAGCCCATTACCGGCATATGGAAGAAACAGCAGTAAGCACAGGGAAATATCTGCTTCTAAACCCAAAACGCAGCTATCTAACAGAACGGTTGTCAATGTGTGCACTCAACTTCCAGAGTTAAACCCGTGTGTGGATTCAGCAGTCTGCAAACACTTTCTCTGCAGAGTCCCAAAACAGGCGTTTTCAGCCCATTACCGGCATTTGGAAGAAACAGCAGTAAGCACAGGGAAATATCTGCTTCTAAATCCAAAACGCAGCTCTCTAACAGAACGGTTGTCAATGTGTGCACTCAACTTCCAGAGTTAAACCCGTGTGTGGATTCAGCAGTCTGCAAACACTTTCTGTGCAGAGTCCCAAAACAGGCGTTTTCAGCCCATTACCGGCATATGGAAGAAACAGCAGTAAGCACAGGGAAATATCTGCTTCTAAATCCAAAACGCAGCTATCTAACAGAACGGTTGTCAATGTGTGCACTCAACTTCCAGAGTTAAACCCGTGTGTGGATTCAGCAGTCTGCAAACACTTTCTCTGCAGAGTCCCAAAACAGGCGTTTTCAGCCCATTACCGGCATATGGAAGAAACAGCAGTAAGCACAGGGAAATATCTGCTTCTAAATCCAAAACGCAGCTATCTAACAGAACGGTTGTCAATGTGTGCACTCAACTTCCAGAGTTAAACCCGTGTGTGGATTCAGCAGTCTGCAAACACTTTCTCTGCAGAGTCCCAAAACAGGCGTTTTCAGCCCATTACCGGCATATGGAAGAAACAGCAGTAAGCACAGGGAAATATCTGCTTCTAAATCCAAAACGCAGCTATCTAACAGAACGGTTGTCAATGTGTGCACTCAACTTCCAGAGTTAAACCCGTGTGTGGATTCAGCAGTCTGCAAACACTTTCTCTGCAGAGTCCCAAAACAGGCGTTTTCAGCCCATTACCGGCATATGGAAGAAACAGCAGTAAGCACAGGGAAATATCTGCTTCTAAATCCAAAACGCAGCTATCTAACAGAACGGTTGTCAATGTGTGCACTCAACTTCCAGAGTTAAACCCGTGTGTGGATTCAGCAGTCTGCAAACACTTTCTCTGCAGAGTCCCAAAACAGGCGTTTTCAGCCCATTACCGGCATATGGAAGAAACAGCCGTAAGCACAGGGAAATATCTGCTTCTAAATCCAAAACGCAGCTATCTAACAGAACGGTTGTCAATGTGTGCACTCAACTTCCAGAGTTAAACCCGTGTGTGGATTCAGCAGTCTGCAAACACTTTCTCTGCAGAGTCCCAAAACAGGCGTTTTCAGCCCATTACCGGCATATGGAAGAAACAGCAGTAAGCACAGGGAAATATCTGCTTCTAAATCCAAAACGCAGCTATCTAAGAGAACGGTTGTCAATGTGTGCACTCAACTTCCAGAGTTAAACCCGTGTGTGGATTCAGCAGTCTGCAAACACTTTCTCTGCAGAGTCCCAAAACAGGCGTTTTCAGCCCATTACCGGCATTTGGAAGAAACAGCAGTAAGCACAGGGAAATATCTGCTTCTAAATCCAAAACGCAGCTATCTAACAGAACGGTTGTCAATGTGTGCACTCAACTTCCAGAGTTAAACCCGTGTGTGGATTCAGCAGTCTGCAAACACTTTCTCTGCAGAGTCCCAAAACAGGCGTTTTCAGCCCATTACCGGCATATGGAAGAAACAGCAGTAAGCACAGGGAAATATCTGCTTCTAAATCCAAAACGCAGCTATCTAACAGAACGGTTGTCAATGTGTGCACTCAACTTCCAGAGTTAAACCCGTGTGTGGATTCAGCAGTCTGCAAACACTTTCTCTGCAGAGTCCCAAAACAGGCGTTTTCAGCCCATTACCGGCATATGGAAGAAACAGCAGTAAGCACAGGGAAATATCTGCTTCTAAATCCAAAACGCAGCTATGTAACAGAACGGTTGTCAATGTGTGCACTCAACTTCCAGAGTTAAACCCGTGTGTGGATTCAGCAGTCTGCAAACACTTTCTCTGCAGAGTCCCAAAACAGGCGTTTTCAGCCCATTACCGGCATATGGAAGAAACAGCAGTAAGCACAGGGAAATATCTGCTTCTAAATCCAAAACGCAGCTATCTAACAGAACGGTTGTCAATGTGTGCACTCAACTTCCAGAGTTAAACCCGTGTGTGGATTCAGCAGTCTGCAAACACTTTCTCTGCAGAGTCCCAAAACAGGCGTTTTCAGCCCATTACCGGCATTTGGAAGAAACAGCAGTAAGCACAGGGAAATATCTGCTTCTAAATCCAAAACGCAGCTATCTAACAGAACGGTTGTCAATGTGTGCACTCAACTTCCAGAGTTAAACCCGTGTGTGGATTCAGCAGTCTGCAAACACTTTCTCTGCAGAGTCCCAAAACAGGCGTTTTCAGCCCATTACCGGCATAAGGAAGAAACAGCAGTAAGCACAGGGAAATATCTGCTTCTAAATCCAAAACGCAGCTATCTAACAGAACGGTTGTCAATGTGTGCACTCAACTTCCAGAGTTAAACCCGTGTGTGGATTCAGCAGTCTGCAAACACTTTCTCTGCAGAGTCCCAAAACAGGCGTTTTCAGCCCATTACCGGCATATGGAAGAAACAGCAGTAAGCACAGGGAAATATCTGCTTCTAAATCCAAAACGCAGCTATCTAACACAACGGTTGTCAATGTGTGCACTCAACTTCCAGAGTTAAACCGGTGTGTGGATTCAGCAGTCTGCAAACACTTTCTGTGCAGAGTCCCAAAACAGGCGTTTTCAGCCCATTACCGGCATATGGAAGAAACAGCAGTAAGCACAGGGAAATATCTGCTTCTAAATCCAAAACGCAGCTATCTAACAGAACGGTTGTCAATGTGTGCACTCAACTTCCAGAGTTAAACCCGTGTGTGGATTCAGCAGTCTGCAAACACTTTCTCTGCAGAGTCCCAAAACAGGCGTTTTCAGCCCATTACCGGCATTTGGAAGAAACAGCAGTAAGCACAGGGAAATATCTGCTTCTAAATCCAAAATGCAGCTATCTAACAGAACGGTTGTCAATGTGTGCACTCAACTTCCAGAGTTAAACCCGTGTGTGGATTCAGCAGTCTGCAAACACTTTCTCTGCAGAGTCCCAAAACAGGCGTTTTCAGCCCATTACCGGCATATGGAAGAAACAGCAGTAAGCACAGGGAAATATCTGCTTCTAAATCCAAAACGCAGCTATCTAACAGAACGGTTGTCAATGTGTGCACTCAACTTCCAGAGTTAAACCCGTGTGTGGATTCAGCAGTCTGCAAACACTTTCTCTGCAGAGTCCCAAAACAGGCGTTTTCAGCCCATTACCGGCATATGGAAGAAACAGCAGTAAGCACAGGGAAATATCTGCTTCTAAATCCAAAACGCAGCTATCTAACAGAACGGTTGTCAATGTGTGCACTCAACTTCCAGAGTTAAACCGGTGTGTGGATTCAGCAGTCTGCAAACACTTTCTGTGCAGAGTCCCAAAACAGGCGTTTTCAGCCCATTACCGGCATATGGAAGAAACAGCAGTAAGCACAGGGAAATATCTGCTTCTAAATCCAAAATGCAGCTATCTAACAGAACGGTTGTCAATGTGTGCACTCAACTTCCAGAGTTAAACCCGTGTGTGGATTCAGCAGTCTGCAAACACTTTCTCTGCAGAGTCCCAAAACAGGCGTTTTCAGCCCATTACCGGCATATGGAAGAAACAGCAGTAAGCACAGGGAAATATCTGCTTCTAAATCCAAAACGCAGCTATCTAACAGAACGGTTGTCAATGTGTGCACTCAACTTCCAGAGTTAAACCCGTGTGTGGATTCAGCAGTCTGCAAACACTTTCTGTGCAGAGTCCCAAAACAGGCGTTTTCAGCCCATTACCGGCATATGGAAGAAACAGCAGTAAGCACAGGGAAATATCTGCTTCTAAATCCAAAACGCAGCTATCTAACAGAACGGTTGTCAATGTGTGCACTCAACTTCCAGAGTTAAATCCGTGTGTGGATTCAGCAGTCTGCAAACACTTTCTCTGCAGAGTCCCAAAACAGGCGTTTTCAGCCCATTACCGGCATATGGAAGAAACAGCAGTAAGCACAGGGAAATATCTGCTTCTAAATCCAAAACGCAGCTATCTAACAGAACGGTTGTCAATGTGTGCACTCAACTTCCAGAGTTAAACCCGTGTGTGGATTCAGCAGTCTGCAAACACTTTCTCTGCAGAGTCCCAAAACAGGCGTTTTCAGCCCATTACCGGCATATGGAAGAAACAGCAGTAAGCACAGGGAAATATCTGCTTCTAAATCCAAAACGCAGCTATCTAACAGAACGGTTGTCAATGTGTGCACTCAACTTCCAGAGTTAAACCCGTGTGTGGATTCAGCAGTCTGCAAACACTTTCTCTGCAGAGTCCCAAAACAGGCGTTTTCAGCCCATTACCGGCATTTGGAAGAAACAGCAGTAAGCACAGGGAAATATCTGCTTCTAAATCCAAAACGCAGCTATCTAACAGAACGGTTGTCAATGTGTGCACTCAACTTCCAGAGTTAAACCCGTGTGTGGATTCAGCAGTCTGCAAACACTTTCTCTGCAGAGTCCTAAAACAGGCGTTTTCAGCCCATTACCGGCATATGGAAGAAACAGCAGTAAGCACAGGGAAATATCTGCTTCTAAATCCAAAACGCAGCTATCTAACAGAACGGTTGTCAATGTGTGCACTCAACTTCCAGAGTTAAACCCGTGTGTGGATTCAGCAGTCTGCAAACACTTTTTGTGCAGAGTCCCAAAACAGGCGTTTTCAGCCCATTACCGGCATATGGAAGAAACAGCAGTAAGCACAGGGAAATATCTGCTTCTAAATCCAAAACGCAGCTATCTAACAGAACGGTTGTCAATGTGTGCACTCAACTTCCAGAGTTAAACCCGTGTGTGGATTCAGCAGTCTGCAAACACTTTCTCTGCAGAGCCCCAAAACAGGCGTTTTCAGCCCATTACCGGCATATGGAAGAAACAGCAGTAAGCCCAGGGAAATATCTGCTTCTAAATCCAAAACGCAGCTATCTAACAGAACGGTTGTCAATGTGTGCACTCAACTTCCAGAGTTAAACCCGTGTGTGGATTCAGCAGTCTGCAAACACTTTCTCTGCAGAGTCCCAAAACAGGCGTTTTCAGCCCATTACCGGCATATGGAAGAAACAGCAGTAAGCACAGGGAAATATCTGCTTCTAAATCCAAAACGCAGCTATCTAACAGAACGGTTGTCAATGTGTGCACTCAACTTCCAGAGTTAAACCCGTGTGTGGATTCAGCAGTCTGCAAACACTTTCTCTGCAGAGTCCCAAAACAGGCGTTTTCAGCCCATTACCGGCATATGGAAGAAACAGCAGTAAGCACAGGGAAATATCTGCTTCTAAATCCAAAACGCAGCTATCTAACAGAACGGTTGTCAATGTGTGCACTCAACTTCCAGAGTTAAACCCGTGTGTGGATTCAGCAGTCTGCAAACACTTTCTGTGCAGAGTCCCAAAACAGGCGTTTTCAGCCCATTACCGGCATATGGAAGAAACAGCAGTAAGCACAGGGAAATATCTGCTTCTAAATCCAAAACGCAGCTATCTAACAGAACGGTTGTCAATGTGTGCACTCAACTTCCAGAGTTAAACCCGTGTGTGGATTCAGCAGTCTGCAAACACTTTCTCTGCAGAGTCCCAAAACAGGCGTTTTCAGCCCATTACCGGCATATGGAAGAAACAGCAGTAAGCACAGGGAAATATCTGCTTCTAAATCCAAAACGCAGCTATCTAACAGAACGGTTGTCAATGTGTGCACTCAACTTCCAGAGTTAAACCCGTGTGTGGATTCAGCAGTCTGCAAACACTTTCTCTGCAGAGTCCCAAAACAGGCGTTTTCAGCCCATTACCGGCATATGGAAGAAACAGCAGTAAGCACAGGGAAATATCTGCTTCTAAATCCAAAACGCAGCTATCTAACAGAACGGTTGTCAATGTGTGCACTCAACTTCCAGAGTTAAACCCGTGTGTGGATTCAGCAGTCTGCAAACACTTTCTCTGCGGAGTCCCAAAACAGGCGTTTTCAGCCCATTACCGGCATATGGAAGAAACAGCAGTAAGCACAGGGAAATATCTGCTTCTAAATCCAAAACGCAGCTATCTAACACAACGGTTGTCAATGTGTGCACTCAACTTCCAGAGTTAAACCGGTGTGTGGATTCAGCAGTCTGCAAAGACTTTCTGTGCAGAGTCCCAAAACAGGCGTTTTCAGCCCATTACCGGCATATCTAAGAAACAGCAGTAAGTACAGGGAAATATCTGCTTCTAAATCCAAAATGCAGCTATCTAACAGAACGGTTGTCAATGTGTGCACTCAACTTCCAGAGTTAAACCCGTGTGTGGATTCAGCAGTCTGCAAACACTTTCTCTGCAGAGTCCCAAAACAGGCGTTTTCAGCCCATTACCGGCATATGGAAGAAACAGCAGTAAGCACAGGGAAATATCTGCTTCTAAATCCAAAACGCAGCTATCTAACAGAACGGTTGTCAATGTGTGCACTCAACTTCCAGAGTTAAACCCGTGTGTGGATTCAGCAGTCTGCAAACACTTTCTGTGCAGAGTCCCAAAACAGGCGTTTTCAGCCCATTACCGGCATATGGAAGAAACAGCAGTAAGCACAGGGAAATATCTGCTTCTAAATCCAAAACGCAGCTATCTAACAGAACGGTTGTCAATGTGTGCACTCAACTTCCAGAGTTAAACCCGTGTGTGGATTCAGCAATCTGCAAACACTTTCTGTGCAGAGTCCCAAAACAGGCGTTTTCAGCCCATTACCGGCATATGGAAGAAACAGCAGTAAGCACAGGGAAATATCTGCTTCTAAATCCAAAACGCAGCTATCTAACAGAACGGTTGTCAATGTGTGCACTCAACTTCCAGAGTTAAACCCGTGTGTGGATTCAGCAGTCTGCAAACACTTTCTCTGCAGAGTCCCAAAACAGGCGTTTTCAGCCCATTACCGGCATATGGAAGAAACAGCAGTAAGCACAGGGAAATATCTGCTTCTAAATCCAAAACGCAGCTATGTAACAGAACGGTTGTCAATGTGTGCACTCAACTTCCAGAGTTAAACCCGTGTGTGGATTCAGCAGTCTGCAATCACCTTCTGTGCAGAGTCCCAAAACAGGCGTTTTCAGCCCATTACCGGCATATGGAAGAAACAGCAGTAAGCACAGGGAAATATCTGCTTCTAAATCCAAAACGCAGCTATCTAACAGAACGGTTGTCAATGTGTGCACTCAACTTCCAGAGTTAAACCCGTGTGTGGATTCAGCAGTCTGCAAACACTTTCTCTGCAGAGTCCCAAAACAGGCGTTTTCAGCCCATTACCGGCATATGGAAGAAACAGCAGTAAGCACAGGGAAATATCTGCTTCTAAATCCAAAACGCAGCTATCTAACAGAACGGTTGTCAATGTGTGCACTCAACTTCCAGAGTTAAACCCGTGTGTGGATTCAGCAGTCTGCAAACACTTTCTCTGCAGAGTCCCAAAACAGGCGTTTTCAGCCCATTACCGGCATATGGAAGAAACAGCAGTAAGCACAGGGAAATATCTGCTTCTAAATCCAAAACGCAGCTATCTAACACAACGGTTGTCAATGTGTGCACTCAACTTCCAGAGTTAAACCGGTGTGTGGATTCAGCAGTCTGCAAACACTTTCTGTGCAGAGTCCCAAAACAGGCGTTTTCAGCCCATTACCGGCATATGGAAGAAACAGCAGTAAGCACAGGGAAATATCTGCTTCTAAATCCAAAATGCAGCTATCTAACGGAACGGTTGTCAATGTGTGCACTCAACTTCCAGAGTTAAACCCGTGTGTGGATTCAGCAGCCTGCAAACACTTTCTCTGCAGAGTCCCAAAACAGGCGTTTTCAGCCCATTACCGGCATATGGAAGAAACAGCAGTAAGCACAGGGAAATATCTGCTTCTAAATCCAAAACGCAGCTATCTAACAGAACGGTTGTCAATGTGTGCACTCAACTTCCAGAGTTAAACCCGTGTGTGGATTCAGCAGTCTGCAATCACCTTCTGTGCAGAGTCCCAAAACAGGCGTTTTCAGCCCATTACCGGCATATGGAAGAAACAGCAGTAAGCACAGGGAAATATCTGCTTCTAAATCCAAAACGCAGCTATCTAACAGAACGGTTGTCAATGTGTGCACTCAACTTCCAGAGTTAAACCCGTGTGTGGATTCAGCAGTCTGCAAACACTTTCTCTGCAGAGTCCCAAAACAGGCGTTTTCAGCCCATTACCGGCATATGGAAGAAACAGCAGTAAGCACAGGGAAATATCTGCTTCTAAATCCAAAACGCAGCTATCTAACAGAACGGTTGTCAATGTGTGCACTCAACTTCCAGAGTTAAACCCGTGTGTGGATTCAGCAGTCTGCAAACACTTTCTCTGCAGAGTCCCAAAACAGGCGTTTTCAGCCCATTACCGGCATATGGAAGAAACAGCAGTAAGCACAGGGAAATATCTGCTTCTAAATCCAAAACGCAGCTATCTAACAGAACGGTTGTCAATGTGTGCACTCAACTTCCAGAGTTAAACCCGTGTGTTGATTCAGCAGTCTGCAAACACTTTCTCTGCAGAGTCCCAAAACAGGCGTTTTCAGCCCATTACCGGCATTTGGAAGAAACAGCAGTAAGCACAGGGAAATATCTGCTTCTAAATCCAAAACGCAGCTATCTAACAGAACGGTTGTCAATGTGTGCACTCAACTTCCAGAGTTAAACCCGTGTGTGGATTCAGCAGTCTGCAAACACTTTCTCTGCAGAGTCCTAAAACAGGCGTTTTCAGCCCATTACCGGCATATGGAAGAAACAGCAGTAAGCACAGGGAAATATCTGCTTCTAAATCCAAAACGCAGCTATCTAACAGAACGGTTGTCAATGTGTGCACTCAACTTCCAGAGTTAAACCCGTGTGTGGATTCAGCAGTCTGCAAACACTTTCTCTGCAGAGTCCCAAAACAGGCGTTTTCAGCCCATTACCGGCATATGGAAGAAACAGCAGTAAGCACAGGGAAATATCTGCTTCTAAATCCAAAACGCAGCTATCTAACAGAACGGTTGTCAATGTGTGCACTCAACTTCCAGAGTTAAACCCGTGTGTGGATTCAGCAGTCTGCAAACACTTTCTCTGCAGAGCCCCAAAACAGGCGTTTTCAGCCCATTACCGGCATATGGAAGAAACAGCAGTAAGCCCAGGGAAATATCTGCTTCTAAATCCAAAACGCAGCTATCTAACAGAACGGTTGTCAATGTGTGCACTCAACTTCCAGAGTTAAACCCGTGTGTGGATTCAGCAGTCTGCAAACACTTTCTCTGCAGAGTCCCAAAACAGGCGTTTTCAGCCCATTACCGGCATATGGAAGAAACAGCAGTAAGCACAGGGAAATATCTGCTTCTAAATCCAAAACGCAGCTATGTAACAGAACGGTTGTCAATGTGTGCACTCAACTTCCAGAGGTAAACCCGTGTGTGGATTCAGCAGTCTGCAATCACCTTCTGTGCAGAGTCCCAAAACAGGCGTTTTCAGCCCATTACCGGCATATGGAAGAAACAGCAGTAAGCACAGGGAAATATCTGCTTCTAAATCCAAAACGCAGCTATCTAACAGAACGGTTGTCAATGTGTGCACTCAACTTCCAGAGTTAAACCCGTGTGTGGATTCAGCAGTCTGCAAACACTTTCTCTGCAGAGTCCCAAAACAGGCGTTTTCAGCCCATTACCGGCATATGGAAGAAACAGCAGTAAGCACAGGGAAATATCTGCTTCTAAATCCAAAACGCAGCTATCTAACAGAACGGTTGTCAATGTGTGCACTCAACTTCCAGAGTTAAACCCGTGTGTGGATTCAGCAGTCTGCAAACACTTTCTCTGCAGAGTCCCAAAACAGGCGTTTTCAGCCCATTACCGGCATATGGAAGAAACAGCAGTAAGCACAGGGAAATATCTGCTTCTAAATCCAAAACGCAGTTATCTAACAGAACGGTTGTCAATGTGTGCACTCAACTTCCAGAGTTAAACCCGTGTGTGGATTCAGCAGTCTGCAAACACTTTCTCTGCAGAGTCCCAAAACAGGCGTTTTCAGCCCATTACCGGCATATGGAAGAAACAGCAGTAAGCACAGGGAAATATCTGCTTCTAAATCCAAAACGCAGCTATCTAACAGAACGGTTGTCAATGTGTGCACTCAACTTCCAGAGTTAAACCCGTGTGTGGATTCAGCAGTCTGCAAACACTTTCTCTGCAGAGTCCCAAAACAGGCGTTTTCAGCCCATTACCGGCATATGGAAGAAACAGCAGTAAGCACAGGGAAATATCTGCTTCTAAATCCAAAACGCAGCTATCTAACACAACGGTTGTCAATGTGTGCACTCAACTTCCAGAGTTAAACCGGTGTGTGGATTCAGCAGTCTGCAAACACTTTCTCTGCAGAGTCCCAAAACAGGCGTTTTCAGCCCATTACCGGCATATGGAAGAAACAGCAGTAAGCACAGGGAAATATCTGCTTCTAAATCCAAAACGCAGCTATCTAACAGAACGGTTGTCAATGTGTGCACTCAACTTCCAGAGTTAAACCCGTGTGTGGATTCAGCAGTCTGCAAACACTTTCTCTGCAGAGTCCCAAAACAGGCGTTTTCAGCCCATTACCGGCATATGGAAGAAACAGCAGTAAGCACAGGGAAATATCTGCTTCTAAATCCAAAACGCAGCTATCTAACAGAACGGTTGTCAATGTGTGCACTCAACTTCCAGAGTTAAACCCGTGTGTGGATTCAGCAGTCTGCAAACACTTTCTGTGCAGAGTCCCAAAACAGGCGTTTTCAGCCCATTACCGGCATATGGAAGAAACAGCAGTAAGCACAGGGAAATATCTGCTTCTAAATCCAAAACGCAGCTATCTAACAGAACGGTTGTCAATGTGTGCACTCAACTTCCAGAGTTAAACCCGTGTGTGGATTCAGCAGTCTGCAAACACTTTCTCTGCAGAGTCCCAAAACAGGCGTTTTCAGCCCATTACCGGCATATGGAAGAAACAGCAGTAAGCACAGGGAAATATCTGCTTCTAAATCCAAAACGCAGCTATCTAACAGAACGGTTGTCAATGTGTGCACTCAACTTCCAGAGTTAAACCCGTGTGTGGATTCAGCAGTCTGCAAACACTTTCTCTGCAGAGTCCCAAAACAGGCGTTTTCAGCCCATTACCGGCATATGGAAGAAACAGCAGTAAGCACAGGGAAATATCTGCTTCTAAATCCAAAACGCAGCTATCTAACAGAACGGTTGTCAATGTGTGCACTCAACTTCCAGAGTTAAACCCGTGTGTGGATTCAGCAGTCTGCAAACACTTTCTCTGCAGAGTCCCAAAACAGGCGTTTTCAGCCCATTACCGGCATATGGAAGAAACAGCAGTAAGCACAGGGAAATATCTGCTTCTAAATCCAAAACGCAGCTATCTAACAGAACGGTTGTCAATGTGTGCACTCAACTTCCAGAGTTAAACCCGTGTGTGGATTCAGCAGTCTGCAAACACTTTCTGTGCAGAGTCCCAAAACAGGCGTTTTCAGCCCATTACCGGCATATGGAAGAAACAGCAGTAAGCACAGGGAAATATCTGCTTCTAAATCCAAAACGCAGCTATCTAACAGAACGGTTGTCAATGTGTGCACTCAACTTCCAGAGTTAAACCCGTGTGTGGATTCAGCAGTCTGCAAACACTTTCTCTGCAGAGTCCCAAAACAGGCGTTTTCAGCCCATTACCGGCATATGGAAGAAACAGCAGTAAGCACAGGGAAATATCTGCTTCTAAATCCAAAACGCAGCTATCTAACAGAACGGTTGTCAATGTGTGCACTCAACTTCCAGAGTTAAACCCGTGTGTGGATTCAGCAGTCTGCAAACACTTTCTCTGCAGAGTCCCAAAACAGGCGTTTTCAGCCCATTACCGGCATATGGAAGAAACAGCAGTAAGCACAGGGAAATATCTGCTTCTAAATCCAAAACGCAGCTATCTAACAGAACGGTTGTCAATGTGTGCACTCAACTTCCAGAGTTAAACCCGTGTGTGGATTCAGCAGTCTGCAAACACTTTCTCTGCAGAGTCCCAAAACAGGCGTTTTCAGCCCATTACCGGCATATGGAAGAAACAGCAGTAAGCACAGGGAAATATCTGCTTCTAAATCCAAAACGCAGCTATCTAACAGAACGGTTGTCAATGTGTGCACTCAACTTCCAGAGTTAAACCCGTGTGTGGATTCAGCAGTCTGCAAACACTTTCTCTGCAGAGTCCCAAAACAGGCGTTTTCAGCCCATTACCGGCATATGGAAGAAACAGCAGTAAGCACAGGGAAATATCTGCTTCTAAATCCAAAACGCAGCTATCTAACACAACGGTTGTCAATGTGTGCACTCAACTTCCAGAGTTAAACCGGTGTGTGGATTCAGCAGTCTGCAAAGACTTTCTGTGCAGAGTCCCAAAACAGGCGTTTTCAGCCCATTACCGGCATATCTAAGAAACAGCAGTAAGCACAGGGAAATATCTGCTTCTAAATCCAAAATGCAGCTATCTAACAGAACGGTTGTCAATGTGTGCACTCAACTTCCAGAGTTAAACCCGTGTGTGGATTCAGCAGTCTGCAAACACTTTCTCTGCAGAGTCCCAAAACAGGCGTTTTCAGCCCATTACCGGCATATGGAAGAAACAGCAGTAAGCACAGGGAAATATCTGCTTCTAAATCCAAAACGCAGCTATCTAACAGAACGGTTGTCAATGTGTGCACTCAACTTCCAGAGTTAAACCCGTGTGTGGATTCAGCAGTCTGCAAACACTTTCTGTGCAGAGTCCCAAAACAGGCGTTTTCAGCCCATTACCGGCATATGGAAGAAACAGCAGTAAGCACAGGGAAATATCTGCTTCTAAATCCAAAACGCAGCTATCTAACAGAACGGTTGTCAATGTGTGCACTCAACTTCCAGAGTTAAACCCGTGTGTGGATTCAGCAGTCTGCAAACACTTTCTCTGCAGAGTCCCAAAACAGGCGTTTTCAGCCCATTACCGGCATATGGAAGAAACAGCAGTAAGCACAGGGAAATATCTGCTTCTAAATCCAAAACGCAGCTATCTAACAGAACGGTTGTCAATGTGTGCACTCAACTTCCAGAGTTAAACCCGTGTGTGGATTCAGCAGTCTGCAAACACTTTCTCTGCAGAGTCCCAAAACAGGCGTTTTCAGCCCATTACCGGCATATGGAAGAAACAGCAGTAAGCACAGGGAAATATCTGCTTCTAAATCCAAAACGCAGCTATGTAACAGAACGGTTGTCAATGTGTGCACTCAACTTCCAGAGTTAAACCCGTGTGTGGATTCAGCAGTCTGCAATCACCTTCTGTGCAGAGTCCCAATACAGGCGTTTTCAGCCCATTACCGGCATATGGAAGAAACAGCAGTAAGCACAGGGAAATATCTGCTTCTAAATCCAAAACGCAGCTATCTAACAGAACGGTTGTCAATGTGTGCACTCAACTTCCAGAGTTAAACCCGTGTGTGGATTCAGCAGTCTGCAAACACTTTCTCTGCAGAGTCCCAAAACAGGCGTTTTCAGCCCATTACCGGCATATGGAAGAAACAGCAGTAAGCACAGGGAAATATCTGCTTCTAAATCCAAAACGCAGCTTTCTAACAGAACGCTTGTCAATGTGTGCACTCAACTTCCAGAGTTAAACCCGTGTGTGGATTCAGCAGTCTGCAAACACTTTCTCTGCAGAGTCCCAAAACAGGCGTTTTCAGCCCATTACCGGCATATGGAAGAAACAGCAGTAAGCACAGGGAAATATCTGCTTCTAAATCCAAAACGCAGCTATCTAACAGAACGGTTGTCAATGTGTGCACTCAACTTCCAGAGTTAAACCCGTGTGTGGATTCAGCAGTCTGCAAACACTTTCTCTGCAGAGTCCCAAAACAGGCGTTTTCAGCCCATTACCGGCATATGGAAGAAACAGCAGTAAGCACAGGGAAATATCTGCTTCTAAATCCAAAACGCAGCTATCTAACAGAACGGTTGTCAATGTGTGCACTCAACTTCCAGAGTTAAACCCGTGTGTGGATTCAGCAGTCTGCAAACACTTTCTCTGCAGAGTCCCAAAACAGGCGTTTTCAGCCCATTACCGGCATATGGAAGAAACAGCAGTAAGCACAGGGAAATATCTGCTTCTAAATCCAAAACGCAGCTATCTAACAGAACGGTTGTCAATGTGTGCACTCAACTTCCAGAGTTAAACCCGTGTGTGGATTCAGCAGTCTGCAAACACTTTCTCTGCAGAGTCCCAAAACAGGCGTTTTCAGCCCATTACCGGCATATGGAAGAAACAGCAGTAAGCACAGGGAAATATCTGCTTCTAAATCCAAAACGCAGCTATCTAACAGAACGGTTGTCAATGTGTGCACTCAACTTCCAGAGTTAAACCCGTGTGTGGATTCAGCAGTCTGCAAACACTTTCTCTGCAGAGTCCCAAAACAGGCGTTTTCAGCCCATTACCCGGCATATGGAAGAAACAGCAGTAAGCACAGGGAAATATCTGCTTCTAAATCCAAAACGCAGCTATCTAACAGAACGGTTGTCAATGTGTGCACTCAACTTCCAGAGTTAAACCCGTGTGTGGATTCAGCAGTCTGCAAACACTTTCTCTGCAGAGCCCCAAAACAGGCGTTTTCAGCCCATTACCGGCATATGGAAGAAACAGCAGTAAGCCCAGGGAAATATCTGCTTCTAAATCCAAAACGCAGCTATCTAACAGAACGGTTGTCAATGTGTGCACTCAACTTCCAGAGTAAACCCGTGTGTGGATTCAGCAGTCTGCAAACACTTTCTCTGCAGAGTCCCAAAACAGGCGTTTTCAGCCCATTACCGGCATATGGAAGAAACAGCAGTAAGCACAGGGAAATATCTGCTTCTAAATCCAAAACGCAGCTATGTAACAGAACGGTTGTCAATGTGTGCACTCAACTTCCAGAGGTAAACCCGTGTGTGGATTCAGCAGTCTGCAATCACCTTCTGTGCAGAGTCCCAAAACAGGCGTTTTCAGCCCATTACCGGCATATGGAAGAAACAGCAGTAAGCACAGGGAAATATCTGCTTCTAAATCCAAAACGCAGCTATCTAACAGAACGGTTGTCAATGTGTGCACTCAACTTCCAGAGTTAAACCCGTGTGTGGATTCAGCAGTCTGCAAACACTTTCTCTGCAGAGTCCCAAAACAGGCGTTTTCAGCCCATTACCGGCATATGGAAGAAACAGCAGTAAGCACAGGGAAATATCTGCTTCTAAATCCAAAACGCAGCTATCTAACAGAACGGTTGTCAATGTGTGCACTCAACTTCCAGAGTTAAACCCGTGTGTGGATTCAGCAGTCTGCAAACACTTTCTCTGCAGAGTCCCAAAACAGGCGTTTTCAGCCCATTACCGGCATATGGAAGAAACAGCAGTAAGCACAGGGAAATATCTGCTTCTAAATCCAAAACGCAGTTATCTAACAGAACGGTTGTCAATGTGTGCACTCAACTTCCAGAGTTAAACCCGTGTGTGGATTCAGCAGTCTGCAAACACTTTCTCTGCAGAGTCCCAAAACAGGCGTTTTCAGCCCATTACCGGCATATGGAAGAAACAGCAGTAAGCACAGGGAAATATCTGCTTCTAAATCCAAAACGCAGCTATCTAACAGAACGGTTGTCAATGTGTGCACTCAACTTCCAGAGTTAAACCCGTGTGTGGATTCAGCAGTCTGCAAACACTTTCTCTGCAGAGTCCCAAAACAGGCGTTTTCAGCCCATTACCGGCATATGGAAGAAACAGCAGTAAGCACAGGGAAATATCTGCTTCTAAATCCAAAACGCAGCTATCTAACAGAACGGTTGTCAATGTGTGCACTCAACTTCCAGAGTTAAACCCGTGTGTGGATTCAGCAGTCTGCAAACACTTTCTGTGCAGAGTCCCAAAACAGGCGTTTTCAGCCCATTACCGGCATATGGAAGAAACAGCAGTAAGCACAGGGAAATATCTGCTTCTAAATCCAAAACGCAGCTATCTAACAGAACGGTTGTCAATGTGTGCACTCAACTTCCAGAGTTAAACCCGTGTGTGGATTCAGCAGTCTGCAAACACTTTCTCTGCAGAGTCCCAAAACAGGCGTTTTCAGCCCATTACCGGCATATGGAAGAAACAGCAGTAAGCACAGGGAAATATCTGCTTCTAAATCCAAAACGCAGCTATCTAACAGAACGGTTGTCAATGTGTGCACTCAACTTCCAGAGTTAAACCCGTGTGTGGATTCAGCAGTCTGCAAACACTTTCTCTGCAGAGTCCCAAAACAGGCGTTTTCAGCCCATTACCGGCATATGGAAGAAACAGCAGTAAGCACAGGGAAATATCTGCTTCTAAATCCAAAACGCAGCTATCTAACAGAACGGTTGTCAATGTGTGCACTCAACTTCCAGAGTTAAACCCGTGTGTGGATTCAGCAGTCTGCAAACACTTTCTCTGCAGAGTCCCAAAACAGGCGTTTTCAGCCCATTACCGGCATATGGAAGAAACAGCAGTAAGCACAGGGAAATATCTGCTTCTAAATCCAAAACGCAGCTATCTAACAGAACGGTTGTCAATGTGTGCACTCAACTTCCAGAGTTAAACCCGTGTGTGGATTCAGCAGTCTGCAAACACTTTCTCTGCAGAGTCCCAAAACAGGCGTTTTCAGCCCATTACCGGCATATGGAAGAAACAGCAGTAAGCACAGGGAAATATCTGCTTCTAAATCCAAAACGCAGCTATCTAACAGAACGGTTGTCAATGTGTGCACTCAACTTCCAGAGTTAAACCCGTGTGTGGATTCAGCAGTCTGCAAACACTTTCTCTGCAGAGTCCCAAAACAGGCGTTTTCAGCCCATTACCGGCATTTGGAAGAAACAGCAGTAAGCACAGGGAAATATCTGCTTCTAAATCCAAAACGCAGCTATCTAACAGAACGGTTGTCAATGTGTGCACTCAACTTCCAGAGTTAAACCCGTGTGTGGATTCAGCAGTCTGCAAACACTTTCTCTGCAGAGTCCTAAAACAGGCGTTTTCAGCCCATTACCGGCATATGGAAGAAACAGCAGTAAGCACAGGGAAATATCTGCTTCTAAATCCAAAACGCAGCTATCTAACAGAACGGTTGTCAATGTGTGCACTCAACTTCCAGAGTTAAACCCGTGTGTGGATTCAGCAGTCTGCAAACACTTTCTCTGCAGAGTCCCAAAACAGGCGTTTTCAGCCCATTACCGGCATATGGAAGAAACAGCAGTAAGCACAGGGAAATATCTGCTTCTAAATCCAAAACGCAGCTATCTAACAGAACGGTTGTCAATGTGTGCACTCAACTTCCAGAGTTAAACCCGTGTGTGGATTCAGCAGTCTGCAAACACTTTCTCTGCAGAGCCCCAAAACAGGCGTTTTCAGCCCATTACCGGCATATGGAAGAAACAGCAGTAAGCCCAGGGAAATATCTGCTTCTAAATCCAAAACGCAGCTATCTAACAGAACGGTTGTCAATGTGTGCACTCAACTTCCAGAGTTAAACCCGTGTGTGGATTCAGCAGTCTGCAAACACTTTCTCTGCAGAGTCCCAAAACAGGCGTTTTCAGCCCATTACCGGCATATGGAAGAAACAGCAGTAAGCACAGGGAAATATCTGCTTCTAAATCCAAAACGCAGCTATGTAACAGAACGGTTGTCAATGTGTGCACTCAACTTCCAGAGGTAAACCCGTGTGTGGATTCAGCAGTCTGCAATCACCTTCTGTGCAGAGTCCCAAAACAGGCGTTTTCAGCCCATTACCGGCATATGGAAGAAACAGCAGTAAGCACAGGGAAATATCTGCTTCTAAATCCAAAACGCAGCTATCTAACAGAACGGTTGTCAATGTGTGCACTCAACTTCCAGAGTTAAACCCGTGTGTGGATTCAGCAGTCTGCAAACACTTTCTCTGCAGAGTCCCAAAACAGGCGTTTTCAGCCCATTACCGGCATATGGAAGAAACAGCAGTAAGCACAGGGAAATATCTGCTTCTAAATCCAAAACGCAGCTATCTAACAGAACGGTTGTCAATGTGTGCACTCAACTTCCAGAGTTAAACCCGTGTGTGGATTCAGCAGTCTGCAAACACTTTCTCTGCAGAGTCCCAAAACAGGCGTTTTCAGCCCATTACCGGCATATGGAAGAAACAGCAGTAAGCACAGGGAAATATCTGCTTCTAAATCCAAAACGCAGTTATCTAACAGAACGGTTGTCAATGTGTGCACTCAACTTCCAGAGTTAAACCCGTGTGTGGATTCAGCAGTCTGCAAACACTTTCTCTGCAGAGTCCCAAAACAGGCGTTTTCAGCCCATTACCGGCATATGGAAGAAACAGCAGTAAGCACAGGGAAATATCTGCTTCTAAATCCAAAACGCAGCTATCTAACAGAACGGTTGTCAATGTGTGCACTCAACTTCCAGAGTTAAACCCGTGTGTGGATTCAGCAGTCTGCAAACACTTTCTCTGCAGAGTCCCAAAACAGGCGTTTTCAGCCCATTACCGGCATATGGAAGAAACAGCAGTAAGCACAGGGAAATATCTGCTTCTAAATCCAAAACGCAGCTATCTAACACAACGGTTGTCAATGTGTGCACTCAACTTCCAGAGTTAAACCGGTGTGTGGATTCAGCAGTCTGCAAACACTTTCTGTGCAGAGTCCCAAAACAGGCGTTTTCAGCCCATTACCGGCATATGGAAGAAACAGCAGTAAGCACAGGGAAATATCTGCTTCTAAATCCAAAACGCAGCTATCTAACAGAACGGTTGTCAATGTGTGCACTCAACTTCCAGAGTTAAACCCGTGTGTGGATTCAGCAGTCTGCAAACACTTTCTCTGCAGAGTCCCAAAACAGGCGTTTTCAGCCCATTACCGGCATATGGAAGAAACAGCAGTAAGCACAGGGAAATATCTGCTTCTAAATCCAAAACGCAGCTATCTAACAGAACGGTTGTCAATGTGTGCACTCAACTTCCAGAGTTAAACCCGTGTGTGGATTCAGCAGTCTGCAAACACTTTCTGTGCAGAGTCCCAAAACAGGCGTTTTCAGCCCATTACCGGCATATGGAAGAAACAGCAGTAAGCACAGGGAAATATCTGCTTCTAAATCCAAAACGCAGCTATCTAACAGAACGGTTGTCAATGTGTGCACTCAACTTCCAGAGTTAAACCCGTGTGTGGATTCAGCAGTCTGCAAACACTTTCTCTGCAGAGTCCCAAAACAGGCGTTTTCAGCCCATTACACCGGCATATGGAAGAAACAGCAGTAAGCACAGGGAAATATCTGCTTCTAAATCCAAAACGCAGCTATCTAACAGAACGGTTGTCAATGTGTGCACTCAACTTCCAGAGTTAAACCCGTGTGTGGATTCAGCAGTCTGCAAACACTTTCTCTGCAGAGTCCCAAAACAGGCGTTTTCAGCCCATTACCGGCATATGGAAGAAACAGCAGTAAGCACAGGGAAATATCTGCTTCTAAATCCAAAACGCAGCTATCTAACAGAACGGTTGTCAATGTGTGCACTCAACTTCCAGAGTTAAACCCGTGTGTGGATTCAGCAGTCTGCAAACACTTTCTCTGCAGAGTCCCAAAACAGGCGTTTTCAGCCCATTACCGGCATATGGAAGAAACAGCAGTAAGCACAGGGAAATATCTGCTTCTAAATCCAAAACGCAGCTATGTAACAGAACGGTTGTCAATGTGTGCACTCAACTTCCAGAGTTAAACCCGTGTGTGGATTCAGCAGTCTGCAAACACTTTCTCTGCAGAGTCCCAAAACAGGCGTTTTCAGCCCATTACCGGCATATGGAAGAAACAGCAGTAAGCACAGGGAAATATCTGCTTCTAAATCCAAAACGCAGCTATCTAACAGAACGGTTGTCAATGTGTGCACTCAACTTCCAGAGTTAAACCCGTGTGTGGATTCAGCAGTCTGCAAACACTTTCTCTGCAGAGTCCCAAAACAGGCGTTTTCAGCCCATTACCGGCATATGGAAGAAACAGCAGTAAGCACAGGGAAATATCTGCTTCTAAATCCAAAACGCAGCTATCTAACAGAACGGTTGTCAATGTGTGCACTCAACTTCCAGAGTTAAACCCGTGTGTGGATTCAGCAGTCTGCAAACACTTTCTCTGCAGAGTCCCAAAACAGGCGTTTTCAGCCCATTACCGGCATATGGAAGAAACAGCAGTAAGCACAGGGAAATATCTGCTTCTAAATCCAAAACGCAGCTATCTAACAGAACGGTTGTCAATGTGTGCACTCAACTTCCAGAGTTAAACCCGTGTGTGGATTCAGCAGTCTGCAAACACTTTCTCTGCAGAGTCCCAAAACAGGCGTTTTCAGCCCATTACCGGCATATGGAAGAAACAGCAGTAAGCACAGGGAAATATCTGCTTCTAAATCCAAAACGCAGCTATCTAACAGAACGGTTGTCAATGTGTGCACTCAACTTCCAGAGTTAAACCCGTGTGTGGATTCAGCAGTCTGCAAACACTTTCTCTGCAGAGTCCCAAAACAGGCGTTTTCAGCCCATTACCGGCATATGGAAGAAACAGCAGTAAGCACAGGGAAATATCTGCTTCTGAATCCAAAACGCAGCTATCTAACAGAACGGTTGTCAATGTGTGCACTCAACTTCCAGAGTTAAACCCGTGTGTGGATTCAGCAGTCTGCAAAGACTTTCTCTGCAGAGTCCCAAAACAGGCGTTTTCAGCCCATTACCGGCATATGGAAGAAACAGCAGTAAGCACAGGGAAATATCTGCTTCTAAATCCAAAACGCAGCTATCTAACAGAACGGTTGTCAATGTGTGCACTCAACTTCCAGAGGTAAACCCGTGTGTGGATTCAGCAGTCTGCAAACACTTTCTCTGCAGAGTCCCAAAACAGGCGTTTTCAGCCCATTACCGGCATATGGAAGAAACAGCAGTAAGCACAGGGAAATATCTGCTTCTGAATCCAAAACGCAGCTATCTAACAGAACGGTTGTCAATGTGTGCACTCAACTTCCAGAGTTAAACCCGTGTGTGGATTCAGCAGTCTGCAAACACTTTCTGTGCAGAGTCCCAAAACAGGCGTTTTCAGCCCATTACCGGCATATGGAAGAAACAGCAGTAAGCACAGGGAAATATCTGCTTCTAAATCCAAAACGCAGCTATGTAACAGAACGGTTGTCAATGTGTGCACTCAACTTCCAGAGTTAAACCCGTGTGTGGATTCAGCAGTCTGCAAACACTTTCTGTGCAGAGTCCCAAAACAGGCGTTTTCAGCCCATTACCGGCATATGGAAGAAACAGCAGTAAGCACAGGGAAATATCTGCTTCTAAATCCAAAACGCAGCTATCTAACAGAACGGTTGTCAATGTGTGCACTCAACTTCCAGAGTTAAACCCGTGTGTGGATTCAGCAGTCTGCAAACACTTTCTCTGCAGAGTCCCAAAACAGGCGTTTTCAGCCCATTACCGGCATATGGAAGAAACAGCAGTAAGCACAGGGAAATATCTGCTTCTAAATCCAAAACGCAGCTATCTAACAGAACGGTTGTCAATGTGTGCACTCAACTTCCAGAGTTAAACCCGTGTGTGGATTCAGCAGTCTGCAAACACTTTCTCTGCAGAGTCCCAAAACAGGCGTTTTCAGCCCATTACCGGCATATGGAAGAAACAGCAGTAAGCACAGGGAAATATCTGCTTCTAAATCCAAAACGCAGCTATCTAACAGAACGGTTGTCAATGTGTGCACTCAACTTCCAGAGTTAAACCCGTGTGTGGATTCAGCAGTCTGCAAACACTTTCTCTGCAGAGTCCCAAAACAGGCGTTTTCAGCCCATTACCGGCATATGGAAGAAACAGCAGTAAGCACAGGGAAATATCTGCTTCTAAATCCAAAACGCAGCTATGTAACTGAACGGTTGTCAATGTGTGCACTCAACTTCCAGAGGTAAACCCGTGTGTGGATTCAGCAGTCTGCAATCACCTTCTGTGCAGAGTCCCAAAACAGGCGTTTTCAGCCCATTACCGGCATATGGAAGAAACAGCAGTAAGCACAGGGAAATATCTGCTTCTAAATCCAAAACGCAGCTATCTAACAGAACGGTTGTCAATGTGTGCACTCAACTTCCAGAGTTAAACCCGTGTGTGGATTCAGCAGTCTGCAAACACTTTCTCTGCAGAGTCCCAAAACAGGCGTTTTCAGCCCATTACCGGCATATGGAAGAAACAGCAGTAATCACAGGGAAATATCTGCTTCTAAATCCAAAACGAAGCTATCTAACACAACGGTTGTCAATGTGTGCACTCAACTTCCAGAGTTAAACCCGTGTGTGGATTCAGCAGTCTGCAAACACTTTCTCTGCAGAGTCCCAAAACAGGCGTTTTCAGCCCATTACCGGCATATGGAAGAAACAGCAGTAAGCACAGGGAAATATCTGCTTCTAAATCCAAAACGCAGCTATCTAACAGAACGGTTGTCAATGTGTGCACTCAACTTCCAGAGTTAAACCCGTGTGTGGATTCAGCAGTCTGCAAACACTTTCTCTGCAGAGTCCCAAAACAGGCGTTTTCAGCCCATTACCGGCATATGGAAGAAACAGCAGTAAGCACAGGGAAATATCTGCTTCTAAATCCAAAACGCAGCTATCTAACAGAACGGTTGTCAATGTGTGCACTCAACTTCCAGAGTTAAACCCGTGTGTGGATTCAGCAGTCTGCAAACACTTTCTCTGCAGAGTCCCAAAACAGGCGTTTTCAGCCCATTACCGGCATATGGAAGAAACAGCAGTAAGCACAGGGAAATATCTGCTTCTAAATCCAAAACGCAGCTATGTAACAGAACGGTTGTCAATGTGTGCACTCAACTTCCAGAGGTAAACCCGTGTGTGGATTCAGCAGTCTGCAATCACCTTCTGTGCGGAGTCCCAAAACAGGCGTTTTCAGCCCATTACCGGCATATGGAAGAAACAGCAGTAAGCACAGGGAAATATCTGCTTCTAAATCCAAAACGCAGCTATCTAACAGAACGGTTGTCAATGTGTGCACTCAACTTCCAGAGTTAAACCCGTGTGTGGATTCAGCAGTCTGCAAACACTTTCTCTGCAGAGTCCCAAAACAGGCGTTTTCAGCCCATTACCGGCATATGGAAGAAACAGCAGTAAGCACAGGGAAATATCTGCTTCTAAATCCAAAACGCAGCTATCTAACAGAACGGTTGTCAATGTGTGCACTCAACTTCCAGAGTTAAACCCGTGTGTGGATTCAGCAGTCTGCAAACACTTTCTCTGCAGAGTCCCAAAACAGGCGTTTTCAGCCCATTACCGGCATATGGAAGAAACAGCAGTAAGCACAGGGAAATATCTGCTTCTAAATCCAAAACGCAGCTATCTAACAGAACGGTTGTCAATGTGTGCACTCAACTTCCAGAGTTAAACCCGTGTGTGGATTCAGCAGTCTGCAAACACTTTCTCTGCAGAGTCCCAAAACAGGCGTTTTCAGCCCATTACCGGCATATGGAAGAAACAGCAGTAAGCACAGGGAAATATCTGCTTCTAAATCCAAAACGCAGCTATCTAACAGAACGGTTGTCAATGTGTGCACTCAACTTCCAGAGTTAAACCCGTGTGTGGATTCAGCAGTCTGCAAACACTTTCTCTGCAGAGTCCCAAAACAGGCGTTTTCAGCCCATTACCGGCATATGGAAGAAACAGCAGTAAGCACAGGGAAATATCTGCTTCTAAATCCAAAACGCAGCTATCTAACAGAACGGTTGTCAATGTGTGCACTCAACTTCCAGAGTTAAACCCGTGTGTGGATTCAGCAGTCTGCAAACACTTTCTCTGCAGAGTCCCAAAACAGGCGTTTTCAGCCCATTACCGGCATATGGAAGAAACAGCAGTAAGCACAGGGAAATATCTGCTTCTAAATCCAAAACGCAGCTATCTAACAGAACGGTTGTCAATGTGTGCACTCAACTTCCAGAGTTAAACCCGTGTGTGGATTCAGCAGTCTGCAAACACTTTCTCTGCAGAGTCCCAAAACAGGCGTTTTCAGCCCATTACCGGCATATGGAAGAAACAGCAGTAAGCACAGGGAAATATCTGCTTCTAAATCCAAAACGCAGCTATCTAACACAACGGTTGTCAATGTGTGCACTCAACTTCCAGAGTTAAACCCGTGTGTGGATTCAGCAGTCTGCAAACACTTTCTGTGCAGAGTCCCAAAACAGGCGTTTTCAGCCCATTACCGGCATATGGAAGAAACAGCAGTAAGCACAGGGAAATATCTGCTTCTAAACCCAAAACGCAGTTATCTAACAGAACGGTTGTCAATGTGTGCACTCAACTTCCAGAGTTAAACCCGTGTGTGGATTCAGCAGTCTGCAAACACTTTCTCTGCAGAGTCCCAAAACAGGCGTTTTCAGCCCATTACCGGCATTTGGAAGAAACAGCAGTAAGCACAGGGAAATATCTGCTTCTAAATCCAAAACGCAGTTATCTAACAGAACGGTTGTCAATGTGTGCACTCAACTTCCAGAGTTAAACCCGTGTGTGGATTCAGCAGTCTGCAAACACTTTCTCTGCAGAGTCCCAAAACAGGCGTTTTCAGCCCATTACCGGCATATGGAAGAAACAGCAGTAAGCACAGGGAAATATCTGCTTCTAAATCCAAAACGCAGCTATCTAACAGAACGGTTGTCAATGTGTGCACTCAACTTCCAGAGTTAAACCCGTGTGTGGATTCAGCAGTCTGCAAACACTTTCTCTGCAGAGTCCCAAAACAGGCGTTTTCAGCCCATTACCGGCATATGGAAGAAACAGCAGTAAGCACAGGGAAATATCTGCTTCTAAATCCAAAACGCAGCTATCTAACAGAACGGTTGTCAATGTGTGCACTCAACTTCCAGAGTTAAACCCGTGTGTGGATTCAGCAGTCTGCAAACACTTTCTCTGCAGAGTCCCAAAACAGGCGTTTTCAGCCCATTACCGGCATATGGAAGAAACAGCAGTAAGCACAGGGAAATATCTGCTTCTAAATCCAAAACGCAGCTATCTAACAGAACGGTTGTCAATGTGTGCACTCAACTTCCAGAGTTAAACCCGTGTGTGGATTCAGCAGTCTGCAAACACTTTCTCTGCAGAGTCCCAAAACAGGCGTTTTCAGCCCATTACCGGCATATGGAAGAAACAGCAGTAAGCACAGGGAAATATCTGCTTCTAAATCCAAAACGCAGCTATCTAACAGAACGGTTGTCAATGTGTGCACTCAACTTCCAGAGTTAAACCCGTGTGTGGATTCAGCAGTCTGCAAACACTTTCTCTGCAGAGTCCCAAAACAGGCGTTTTCAGCCCATTACCGGCATATGGAAGAAACAGCAGTAAGCACAGGGAAATATCTGCTTCTAAATCCAAAACGCAGCTATCTAACAGAACGGTTGTCAATGTGTGCACTCAACTTCCAGAGGTAAACCCGTGTGTGGATTCAGCAGTCTGCAAACACTTTCTCTGCAGAGTCCCAAAACAGGCGTTTTCAGCCCATTACCGGCATATGGAAGAAACAGCAGTAAGCACAGGGAAATATCTGCTTCTAAATCCAAAACGCAGCTATCTAACAGAACGGTTGTCAATGTGTGCACTCAACTTCCAGAGTTAAACCCGTGTGTGGATTCAGCAGTCTGCAAACACTTTCTCTGCAGAGTCCCAAAACAGGCGTTTTCAGCCCATTACCGGCATATGGAAGAAACAGCAGTAAGCACAGGGAAATATCTGCTTCTAAATCCAAAACGCAGCTATCTAACAGAACGGTTGTCAATGTGTGCACTCAACTTCCAGAGTTAAACCCGTGTGTGGATTCAGCAGTCTGCAAACACTTTCTCTGCAGAGTCCCAAAACAGGCGTTTTCAGCCCATTACCGGCATATGGAAGAAACAGCAGTAAGCACAGGGAAATATCTGCTTCTAAATCCAAAACGCAGCTATCTAACAGAACGGTTGTCAATGTGTGCACTCAACTTCCAGAGTTAAACCCGTGTGTGGATTCAGCAGTCTGCAAACACTTTCTCTGCAGAGTCCCAAAACAGGCGTTTTCAGCCCATTACCGGCATATGGAAGAAACAGCAGTAAGCACAGGGAAATATCTGCTTCTAAATCCAAAACGCAGCTATCTAACAGAACGGTTGTCAATGTGTGCACTCAACTTCCAGAGTTAAACCCGTGTGTGGATTCAGCAGTCTGCAAACACTTTCTCTGCAGAGTCCCAAAACAGGCGTTTTCAGCCCATTACCGGCATATGGAAGAAACAGCAGTAAGCACAGGGAAATATCTGCTTCTAAATCCAAAACGCAGCTATCTAACAGAACGGTTGTCAATGTGTGCACTCAACTTCCAGAGTTAAACCCGTGTGTGGATTCAGCAGTCTGCAAACACTTTCTCTGCAGAGTCCCAAAACAGGCGTTTTCAGCCCATTACCGGCATATGGAAGAAACAGCAGTAAGCACAGGGAAATATCTGCTTCTAAATCCAAAACGCAGCTATCTAACAGAACGGTTGTCAATGTGTGCACTCAACTTCCAGAGGTAAACCCGTGTGTGGATTCAGCAGTCTGCAAACACTTTCTCTGCAGAGTCCCAAAACAGGCGTTTTCAGCCCATTACCGGCATATGGAAGAAACAGCAGTAAGCGCAGGGAAATATCTGCTTCTAAATCCAAAACGCAGCTATCTAACAGAACGGTTGTCAATGTGTGCACTCAACTTCCAGAGTTAAACCCGTGTGTGGATTCAGCAGTCTGCAAACACTTTCTCTGCAGAGTCCCAAAACAGGCGTTTTCAGCCCATTACCGGCATATGGAAGAAACAGCAGTAAGCACAGGGAAATATCTGCTTCTAAATCCAAAACGCAGCTATCTAACAGAACGGTTGTCAATGTGTGCACTCAACTTCCAGAGTTAAACCCGTGTGTGGATTCAGCAGTCTGCAAACACTTTCTCTGCAGAGTCCCAAAACAGGCGTTTTCAGCCCATTACCGGCATATGGAAGAAACAGCAGTAAGCGCAGGGAAATATCTGCTTCTAAATCCAAAACGCAGCTATCTAACAGAACGGTTGTCAATGTGTGCACTCAACTTCCAGAGTTAAACCCGTGTGTGGATTCAGCAGTCTGCAAACACTTTCTCTGCAGAGTCCCAAAACAGGCGTTTTCAGCCCATTACCGGCATATGGAAGAAACAGCAGTAAGCACAGGGAAATATCTGCTTCTAAATCCAAAACGCAGCTATCTAACAGAACGGTTGTCAATGTGTGCACTCAACTTCCAGAGTTAAACCCGTGTGTGGATTCAGCAGTCTGCAAACACTTTCTCTGCAGAGTCCCAAAACAGGCGTTTTCAGCCCATTACCGGCATATGGAAGAAACAGCAGTAAGCACAGGGAAATATCTGCTTCTAAATCCAAAACGCAGCTATCTAACAGAACGGTTGTCAATGTGTGCACTCAACTTCCAGAGTTAAACCCGTGTGTGGATTCAGCAGTCTGCAAACACTTTCTCTGCAGAGTCCCAAAACAGGCGTTTTCAGCCCATTACCGGCATATGGAAGAAACAGCAGTAAGCACAGGGAAATATCTGCTTCTAAATCCAAAACGCAGCTATGTAACAGAACGGTTGTCAATGTGTGCACTCAACTTCCAGAGTTAAACCCGTGTGTGGATTCAGCAGTCTGCAAACACTTTCTCTGCAGAGTCCCAAAACAGGCGTTTTCAGCCCATTACCGGCATATGGAAGAAACAGCAGTAAGCACAGGGAAATATCTGCTTCTAAATCCAAAACGCAGCTATCTAACAGAACGGTTGTCAATGTGTGCACTCAACTTCCAGAGGTAAACCCGTGTGTGGATTCAGCAGTCTGCAATCACCTTCTGTGCAGAGTCCCAAAACAGGCGTTTTCAGCCCATTACCGGCATATGGAAGAAACAGCAGTAAGCACAGGGAAATATCTGCTTCTAAATCCAAAACGCAGCTATCTAACAGAACGGTTGTCAATGTGTGCACTCAACTTCCAGAGTTAAACCCGTGTGTGGATTCAGCAGTCTGCAAACACTTTCTCTGCAGAGTCCCAAAACAGGCCTTTTCAGCCCATTACCGGCATATGGAAGAAACAGCAGTAAGCACAGGGAAATATCTGCTTCTAAATCCAAAACGCAGCTATCTAACAGAACGGTTGTCAACGTGTGCACTCAACTTCCAGAGTTAAACCCGTGTGTGGATTCAGCAGTCTGCAAACACTTTCTCTGCAGAGTCCCAAAACAGGCCTTTTCAGCCCATTACCGGCATATGGAAGAAACAGCAGTAAGCACAGGGAAATATCTGCTTCTAAATCCAAAACGCAGCTATCTAACAGAACGGTTGTCAATGTGTGCACTCAACTTCCAGAGTTAAACCCGTGTGTGGATTCAGCAGTCTGCAAACACTTTCTCTGCAGAGTCCCAAAACAGGCGTTTTCAGCCCATTACCGGCATATGGAAGAAACAGCAGTAAGCACAGGGAAATATCTGCTTCTAAATCCAAAACGCAGCTATCTAACAGAACGGTTGTCAATGTGTGCACTCAACTTCCAGAGTTAAACCCGTGTGTGGATTCAGCAGTCTGCAAACACTTTCTCTGCAGAGTCCCAAAACAGGCGTTTTCAGCCCATTACCGGCATATGGAAGAAACAGCAGTAAGCACAGGGAAATATCTGCTTCTAAATCCAAAACGCAGCTATCTAACAGAACGGTTGTCAATGTGTGCACTCAACTTCCAGAGGTAAACCCGTGTGTGGATTCAGCAGTCTGCAATCACCTTCTGTGCAGAGTCCCAAAACAGGCGTTTTCAGCCCATTACCGGCATATGGAAGAAACAGCAGTAAGCACAGGGAAATATCTGCTTCTAAATCCAAAACGCAGCTATCTAACAGAACGGTTGTCAATGTGTGCACTCAACTTCCAGAGTTAAACCCGTGTGTGGATTCAGCAGTCTGCAAACACTTTCTCTGCAGAGTCCCAAAACAGGCGTTTTCAGCCCATTACCGGCATATGGAAGAAACAGCAGTAAGCACAGGGAAATATCTGCTTCTAAATCCAAAACGCAGCTATCTAACAGAACGGTTGTCAATGTGTGCACTCAACTTCCAGAGTTAAACCCGTGTGTGGATTCAGCAGTCTGCAAACACTTTCTCTGCAGAGTCCCAAAACAGGCGTTTTCAGCCCATTACCGGCATATGGAAGAAACAGCAGTAAGCACAGGGAAATATCTGCTTCTAAATCCAAAACGCAGCTATCTAACACAACGGTTGTCAATGTGTGCACTCAACTTCCAGAGTTAAACCGGTGTGTGGATTCAGCAGTCTGCAAACACTTTCTGTGCAGAGTCCCAAAACAGGCGTTTTCAGCCCATTACCGGCATATGGAAGAAAGAGCAGTAAGCACAGGGAAATATCTGCTTCTAAATCCAAAACGCAGCTATCTAACAGAACGGTTGTCAATGTGTGCACTCAACTTCCAGAGTTAAACCCGTGTGTGGATTCAGCAGTCTGCAAACACTTTCTCTGCAGAGTCCCAAAACAGGCGTTTTCAGCCCATTACCGGCATATGGAAGAAACAGCAGTAAGCACAGGGAAATATCTGCTTCTAAATCCAAAACGCAGCTATCTAACAGAACGGTTGTCAATGTGTGCACTCAACTTCCAGAGTTAAACCGGTGTGTGGATTCAGCAGTCTGCAAACACTTTCTCTGCAGAGTCCCAAAACAGGCGTTTTCAGCCCATTACCGGCATATGGAAGAAACAGCAGTAAGCACAGGGAAATATCTGCTTCTAAATCCAAAACGCAGCTATCTAACAGAACGGTTGTCAATGTGTGCACTCAACTTCCAGAGTTAAACCCGTGTGTGGATTCAGCAGTCTGCAAACACTTTCTCTGCAGAGTCCCAAAACAGGCGTTTTCAGCCCATTACCGGCATATGGAAGAAACAGCAGTAAGCACAGGGAAATATCTGCTTCTAAATCCAAAACGCAGCTATGTAACAGAACGGTTGTCAATGTGTGCACTCAACTTCCAGAGTTAAACCCGTGTGTGGATTCAGCAGTCTGCAATCACCTTCTGTGCAGAGTCCCAAAACAGGCGTTTTCAGCCCATTACCGGCATATGGAAGAAACAGCAGTAAGCACAGGGAAATATCTGCTTCTAAATCCAAAACGCAGCTATCTAACAGAACGGTTGTCAATGTGTGCACTCAACTTCCAGAGTTAAACCGGTGTGTGGATTCAGCAGTCTGCAAACACTTTCTCTGCAGAGTCCCAAAACAGGCCTTTTCAGCCCATTACCGGCATATGGAAGAAACAGCAGTAAGCACAGGGAAATATCTGCTTCTAAATCCAAAACGCAGCTATCTAACAGAACGGTTGTCAATGTGTGCACTCAACTTCCAGAGTTAAACCCGTGTGTGGATTCAGCAGTCTGCAAACACTTTCTCTGCAGAGTCCCAAAACAGGCGTTTTCAGCCCATTACCGGCATATGGAAGAAACAGCAGTAAGCACAGGGAAATATCTGCTTCTAAATCCAAAACGCAGCTATCTAACAGAACGGTTGTCAATGTGTGCACTCAACTTCCCGAGTTAAACCCGTGTGTGGATTCAGCAGTCTGCAAACACTTTCTCTGCAGAGTCCCAAAACAGGCGTTTTCAGCCCATTACCGGCATATGGAAGAAACAGCAGTAAGCACAGGGAAATATCTGCTTCTAAATCCAAAACGCAGCTATCTAACACAACGGTTGTCAATGTGTGCACTCAACTTCCAGAGTTAAACCCGTGTGTGGATTCAGCAGTCTGCAAACACTTTCTCTGCAGAGTCCCAAAACAGGCGTTTTCAGCCCATTACCGGCATATGGAAGAAACAGCAGTAAGCACAGGGAAATATCTGCTTCTAAATCCAAAACGCAGCTATCTAACAGAACGGTTGTCAATGTGTGCACTCAACTTCCAGAGGTAAACCCGTGTGTGGATTCAGCAGTCTGCAATCACCTTCTGTGCAGAGTCCCAAAACAGGCCTTTTCAGCCCATTACCGGCATATGGAAGAAACAGCAGTAAGCACAGGGAAATATCTGCTTCTAAATCCAAAACGCAGCTATCTAACAGAACGGTTGTCAATGTGTGCACTCAACTTCCAGAGTTAAACCCGTGTGTGGATTCAGCAGTCTGCAAACACTTTCTCTGCAGAGTCCCAAAACAGGCGTTTTCAGCCCATTACCGGCATATGGAAGAAACAGCAGTAAGCACAGGGAAATATCTGCTTCTAAATCCAAAACGCAGCTATCTAACAGAACGGTTGTCAATGTGTGCACTCAACTTCCAGAGTTAAACCCGTGTGTGGATTCAGCAGTCTGCAAACACTTTCTCTGCAGAGTCCCAAAACAGGCGTTTTCAGCCCATTACCGGCATTTGGAAGAAACAGCAGTAAGCACAGGGAAATATCTGCTTCTAAATCCAAAACGCAGCTATCTAACAGAACGGTTGTCAATGTGTGCACTCAACTTCCAGAGTTAAACCCGTGTGTGGATTCAGCAGTCTGCAAACACTTTCTCTGCAGAGTCCCAAAACAGGCGTTTTCAGCCCATTACCGGCATATGGAAGAAACAGCAGTAAGCACAGGGAAATATCTGCTTCTAAATCCAAAACGCAGCTATCTAACAGAACGGTTGTCAATGTGTGCACTCAACTTCCAGAGTTAAACCCGTGTGTGGATTCAGCAGTCTGCAAACACTTTCTCTGCAGAGTCCCAAAACAGGCGTTTTCAGCCCATTACCGGCATATGGAAGAAACAGCAGTAAGCACAGGGAAATATCTGCTTCTAAATCCAAAACGCAGCTATCTAACACAACGGTTGTCAATGTGTGCACTCAACTTCCAGAGTTAAACCGGTGTGTGGATTCAGCAGTCTGCAAACACTTTCTGTGCAGAGTCCCAAAACAGGTGTTTTCAGCCCATTACCGGCATATGGAAGAAACAGCAGTAAGCACAGGGAAATATCTGCTTCTAAATCCAAAACGCAGCTCTCTAACAGAACGGTTGTCAATGTGTGCACTCAACTTCCAGAGTTTAACCCGTGTGTGGATTCAGCAGTCTGCAAACACTTTCTCTGCAGAGTCCCAAAACAGGCGTTTTCAGCCCATTACCGGCATTTGGAAGAAACAGCAGTAAGCACAGGGAAATATCTGCTTCTAAATCCAAAACGCAGCTATCTAACAGAACGGTTGTCAATGTGTGCACTCAACTTCCAGAGTTAAACCCGTGTGTGGATTCAGCAGTCTGCAAACACTTTCTCTGCAGAGTCCCAAAACAGGCGTTTTCAGCCCATTACCGGCATATGGAAGAAACAGCAGTAAGCACAGGGAAATATCTGCTTCTAAATCCAAAACGCAGCTATCTAACAGAACGGTTGTCAATGTGTGCACTCAACTTCCAGAGTTAAACCCGTGTGTGGATTCAGCAGTCTGCAAACACTTTCTCTGCAGAGTCCCAAAACAGGCGTTTTCAGCCCATTACCGGCATATGGAAGAAACAGCAGTAAGCACAGGGAAATATCTGCTTCTAAATCCAAAACGCAGCTATCTAACACAACGGTTGTCAATGTGTGCACTCAACTTCCAGAGGTAAACCCGTGTGTGGATTCAGCAGTCTGCAAACACTTTCTGTGCAGAGTCCCAAAACAGGCGTTTTCAGCCCATTACCGGCATATGGAAGAAAGAGCAGTAAGCACAGGGAAATATCTGCTTCTAAATCCAAAATGCAGCTATCTAACAGAACGGTTGTCAATGTGTGCACTCAACTTCCAGAGTTAAACCCGTGTGTGGATTCAGCAGTCTGCAAACACTTTCTGTGCAGAGTCCCAAAACAGGCGTTTTCAGCCCATTACCGGCATATGGAAGAAACAGCAGTAAGCACAGGGAAATATCTGCTTCTAAATCCAAAACGCAGCTATCTAACAGAACGGTTGTCAATGTGTGCACTCAACTTCCAGAGTTAAACCCGTGTGTGGATTCAGCAGTCTGCAAACACTTTCTGTGCAGAGTCCCAAAACAGGCGTTTTCAGCCCATTACCGGCATATGGAAGAAACAGCAGTAAGCACAGGGAAATATCTGCTTCTAAATCCAAAACGCAGCTATCTAACAGAACGGTTGTCAATGTGTGCACTCAACTTCCAGAGGTAAACCCGTGTGTGGATTCAGCAGTCTGCAAACACTTTCTCTGCAGAGTCCCAAAACAGGCCTTTTCAGCCCATTACCGGCATATGGAAGAAACAGCAGTAAGCACAGGGAAATATCTGCTTCTAAATCCAAAACGCAGCTATCTAACAGAACGGTTGTCAATGTGTGCACTCAACTTCCAGAGTTAAACCCGTGTGTGGATTCAGCAGTCTGCAAACACTTTCTCTGCAGAGTCCCAAAACAGGCGTTTTCAGCCCATTACCGGCATATGGAAGAAACAGCAGTAAGCACAGGGAAATATCTGCTTCTAAATCCAAAACGCAGCTATCTAACAGAACGGTTGTCAATGTGTGCACTCAACTTCCAGAGTTAAACCCGTGTGTGGATTCAGCAGTCTGCAAACACTTTCTCTGCAGAGTCCCAAAACAGGCGTTTTCAGCCCATTACCGGCATATGGAAGAAACAGCAGTAAGCACAGGGAAATATCTGCTTCTAAATCCAAAACGCAGCTATCTAACACAACGGTTGTCAATGTGTGCACTCAACTTCCAGAGTTAAACCGGTGTGTGGATTCAGCAGTCTGCAAACACTTTCTGTGCAGAGTCCCAAAACAGGCGTTTTCAGCCCATTACCGGCATATGGAAGAAAGAGCAGTAAGCACAGGGAAATATCTGCTTCTAAATCCAAAATGCAGCTATCTAACAGAACGGTTGTCAATGTGTGCACTCAACTTCCAGAGTTAAACCCGTGTGTGGATTCAGCAGTCTGCAAACACTTTCTGTGCAGAGTCCCAAAACAGGCGTTTTCAGCCCATTACCGGCATATGGAAGAAACAGCAGTAAGCACAGGGAAATATCTGCTTCTAAATCCAAAACGCAGCTATCTAACAGAACGGTTGTCAATGTGTGCACTCAACTTCCAGAGTTAAACCCGTGTGTGGATTCAGCAGTCTGCAAACACTTTCTGTGCAGAGTCCCAAAACAGGCGTTTTCAGCCCATTACCGGCATATGGAAGAAACAGCAGTAAGCACAGGGAAATATCTGCTTCTAAATCCAAAACGCAGCTATGTAACAGAACGGTTGTCAATGTGTGCACTCAACTTCCAGAGTTAAACCCGTGTGTGGATTCAGCAGTCTGCAATCACCTTCTGTGCAGAGTCCCAAAACAGGCGTTTTCAGCCCATTACCGGCATATGGAAGAAACAGCAGTAAGCACAGGGAAATATCTGCTTCTAAATCCAAAACGCAGCTATCTAACAGAACGGTTGTCAATGTGTGCACTCAACTTCCAGAGTTAAACCGGTGTGTGGATTCAGCAGTCTGCAAACACTTTCTCTGCAGAGTCCCAAAACAGGCCTTTTCAGCCCATTACCGGCATATGGAAGAAACAGCAGTAAGCACAGGGAAATATCTGCTTCTAAATCCAAAACGCAGCTATCTAACAGAACGGTTGTCAATGTGTGCACTCAACTTCCAGAGTTAAACCCGTGTGTGGATTCAGCAGTCTGCAAACACTTTCTCTGCAGAGTCCCAAAACAGGCGTTTTCAGCCCATTACCGGCATATGGAAGAAACAGCAGTAAGCACAGGGAAATATCTGCTTCTAAATCCAAAACGCAGCTATCTAACAGAACGGTTGTCAATGTGTGCACTCAACTTCCAGAGTTAAACCCGTGTGTGGATTCAGCAGTCTGCAAACACTTTCTCTGCAGAGTCCCAAAACAGGCGTTTTCAGCCCATTACCGGCATATGGAAGAAACAGCAGTAAGCACAGGGAAATATCTGCTTCTAAATCCAAAACGCAGCTATCTAACAGAACGGTTGTCAATGTGTGCACTCAACTTCCAGAGTTAAACCCGTGTGTGGATTCAGCAGTCTGCAAACACTTTCTCTGCAGAGTCCCAAAACAGGCGTTTTCAGCCCATTACCGGCATTTGGAAGAAACAGCAGTAAGCACAGGGAAATATCTGCTTCTAAATCCAAAACGCAGCTATCTAACAGAACGGTTGTCAATGTGTGCACTCAACTTCCAGAGTTAAACCCGTGTGTGGATTCAGCAGTCTGCAAACACTTTCTCTGCAGAGTCCCAAAACAGGCGTTTTAAGCCCATTACCGGCATATGGAAGAAACAGCAGTAAGCACAGGGAAATATCTGCTTCTAAATCCAAAACGCAGCTATCTAACAGAACGGTTGTCAATGTGTGCACTCAACTTCCAGAGTTAAACCCGTGTGTGGATTCAGCAGTCTGCAAACACTTTCTCTGCAGAGTCCCAAAACAGGCGTTTTCAGCCCATTACCGGCATATGGAAGAAACAGCAGTAAGCACAGGGAAATATCTGCTTCTAAATCCAAAACGCAGCTATCTAACACAACGGTTGTCAATGTGTGCACTCAACTTCCAGAGTTAAACCGGTGTGTGGATTCAGCAGTCTGCAAACACTTTCTGTGCAGAGTCCCAAAACAGGTGTTTTCAGCCCATTACCGGCATATGGAAGAAACAGCAGTAAGCACAGGGAAATATCTGCTTCTAAATCCAAAACGCAGCTCTCTAACAGAACGGTTGTCAATGTGTGCACTCAACTTCCAGAGTTAAACCCGTGTGTGGATTCAGCAGTCTGCAAACACTTTCTCTGCAGAGTCCCAAAACAGGCGTTTTCAGCCCATTACCGGCATTTGGAAGAAACAGCAGTAAGCACAGGGAAATATCTGCTTCTAAATCCAAAACGCAGCTATCTAACAGAACGGTTGTCAATGTGTGCACTCAACTTCCAGAGTTAAACCCGTGTGTGGATTCAGCAGTCTGCAAACACTTTCTCTGCAGAGTCCCAAAACAGGCGTTTTCAGCCCATTACCGGCATATGGAAGAAACAGCAGTAAGCACAGGGAAATATCTGCTTCTAAATCCAAAACGCAGCTATCTAACAGAACGGTTGTCAATGTGTGCACTCAACTTCCAGAGTTAAACCCGTGTGTGGATTCAGCAGTCTGCAAACACTTTCTGTGCAGAGTCCCAAAACAGGCGTTTTCAGCCCATTACCGGCATATGGAAGAAACAGCAGTAAGCACAGGGAAATATCTGCTTCTAAATCCAAAACGCAGCTATCTAACAGAACGGTTGTCAATGTGTGCACTCAACTTCCAGAGTTAAACCCGTGTGTGGATTCAGCAGTCTGCAAACACTTTCTGTGCAGAGTCCCAAAACAGGCGTTTTCAGCCCATTACCGGCATATGGAAGAAACAGCAGTAAGCACAGGGAAATATCTGCTTCTAAATCCAAAACGCAGCTATCTAACAGAACGGTTGTCAATGTGTGCACTCAACTTCCAGAGTTAAACCCGTGTGTGGATTCAGCAGTCTGCAATCACCTTCTGTGCAGAGTCCCAAATCAGGCGTTTTCAGCCCATTACCGGCATATGGAAGAAACAGCAGTAAGCACAGGGAAATATCTGCTTCTAAATCCAAAACGCAGCTATCTAACAGAACGGTTGTCAATGTGTGCACTCAACTTCCAGAGTTAAACCCGTGTGTGGATTCAGCAGTCTGCAAACACTTTCTCTGCAGAGTCCCAAAACAGGCGTTTTCAGCCCATTACCGGCATATGGAAGAAACAGCAGTAAGCACAGGGAAATATCTGCTTCTAAATCCAAAACGCAGCTATCTAACAGAACGGTTGTCAATGTGTGCACTCAACTTCCAGAGTTAAACCCGTGTGTGGATTCAGCAGTCTGCAAACACTTTCTCTGCAGAGTCCCAAAACAGGCGTTTTCAGCCCATTACCGGCATATGGAAGAAACAGCAGTAAGCACAGGGAAATATCTGCTTCTAAATCCAAAACGCAGCTATCTAACAGAACGGTTGTCAATGTGTGCACTCAACTTCCAGAGTTAAACCCGTGTGTGGATTCAGCAGTCTGCAAACACTTTCTCTGCAGAGTCCCAAAACAGGCGTTTTCAGCCCATTACCGGCATATGGAAGAAACAGCAGTAAGCACAGGGAAATATCTGCTTCTAAATCCAAAACGCAGCTATCTAACAGAACGGTTGTCAATGTGTGCACTCAACTTCCAGAGTTAAACCCGTGTGTGGATTCAGCAGTCTGCAAACACTTTCTCTGCAGAGTCCCAAAACAGGCGTTTTCAGCCCATTACCGGCATATGGAAGAAACAGCAGTAAGCACAGGGAAATATCTGCTTCTAAATCCAAAACGCAGCTATCTAACAGAACGGTTGTCAATGTGTGCACTCAACTTCCAGAGTTAAACCCGTGTGTGGATTCAGCAGTCTGCAAACACTTTCTCTGCAGAGTCCCAAAACAGGCGTTTTCAGCCCATTACCGGCATATGGAAGAAACAGCAGTAAGCACAGGGAAATATCTGCTTCTAAATCCAAAACGCAGCTATCTAACAGAACGGTTGTCAATGTGTGCACTCAACTTCCAGAGTTAAACCCGTGTGTGGATTCAGCAGTCTGCAAACACTTTCTCTGCAGAGTCCCAAAACAGGCGTTTTCAGCCCATTACCGGCATATGGAAGAAACAGCAGTAAGCACAGGGAAATATCTGCTTCTAAATCCAAAACGCAGCTATCTAACAGAACGGTTGTCAATGTGTGCACTCAACTTCCAGAGTTAAACCCGTGTGTGGATTCAGCAGTCTGCAAACACTTTCTCTGCAGAGTCCCAAAACAGGCGTTTTCAGCCCATTACCGGCATATGGAAGAAACAGCAGTAAGCACAGGGAAATATCTGCTTCTAAATCCAAAACGCAGCTATCTAACAGAACGGTTGTCAATGTGTGCACTCAACTTCCAGAGTTAAACCCGTGTGTGGATTCAGCAGTCTGCAAACACTTTCTCTGCAGAGTCCCAAAACAGGCGTTTTCAGCCCATTACCGGCATATGGAAGAAACAGCAGTAAGCACAGGGAAATATCTGCTTCTAAATCCAAAACGCAGCTATCTAACAGAACGGTTGTCAATGTGTGCACTCAACTTCCAGAGTTAAACCCGTGTGTGGATTCAGCAGTCTGCAAACACTTTCTCTGCAGAGTCCCAAAACAGGCGTTTTCAGCCCATTACCGGCATATGGAAGAAACAGCAGTAAGCACAGGGAAATATCTGCTTCTAAATCCAAAACGCAGCTATCTAACAGAACGGTTGTCAATGTGTGCACTCAACTTCCAGAGTTAAACCCGTGTGTGGATTCAGCAGTCTGCAAACACTTTCTCTGCAGAGTCCCAAAACAGGCGTTTTCAGCCCATTACCGGCATATGGAAGAAACAGCAGTAAGCACAGGGAAATATCTGCTTCTAAATCCAAAACGCAGCTATCTAACAGAACGGTTGTCAACGTGTGCACTCAACTTCCAGAGTTAAACCCGTGTGTGGATTCAGCAGTCTGCAAACACTTTCTCTGCAGAGTCCCAAAACAGGCGTTTTCAGCCCATTACCGGCATATGGAAGAAACAGCAGTAAGCACAGGGAAATATCTGCTTCTAAATCCAAAACGCAGCTATCTAACACAACGGTTGTCAATGTGTGCACTCAACTTCCAAAGTTAAACCGGTGTGTGGATTCAGCAGTCTGCAAACACTTTCTGTGCAGAGTCCCAAAACAGGCGTTTTCAGCCCATTACCGGCATATGGAAGAAACAGCAGTAAGCACAGGGAAATATCTGCTTCTAAACCCAAAACGCAGCTATCTAACAGAACGGTTGTCAATGTGTGCACTCAACTTCCAGAGTTAAACCCGTGTGTGGATTCAGCAGTCTGCAAACACTTTCTCTGCAGAGTCCCAAAACAGGCGTTTTCAGCCCATTACCGGCATTTGGAAGAAACAGCAGTAAGCACAGGGAAATATCTGCTTCTAAATCCAAAACGCAGCTATCTAACAGAACGGTTGTCAATGTGTGCACTCAACTTCCAGAGTTAAACCCGTGTGTGGATTCAGCAGTCTGCAAACACTTTCTCTGCAGAGTCCCAAAACAGGCGTTTTCAGCCCATTACCGGCATATGGAAGAAACAGCAGTAAGCACAGGGAAATATCTGCTTCTAAATCCAAAACGCAGCTATCTAACAGAACGGTTGTCAATGTGTGCACTCAACTTCCAGAGTTAAACCCGTGTGTGGATTCAGCAGTCTGCAAACACTTTCTGTGCAGAGTCCCAAAACAGGCGTTTTCAGCCCATTACCGGCATATGGAAGAAACAGCAGTAAGCACAGGGAAATATCTGCTTCTAAATCCAAAACGCAGCTATCTAACAGAACGGTTGTCAATGTGTGCACTCAACTTCCAGAGTTAAACCCGTGTGTGGATTCAGCAGTCTGCAAACACTTTCTCTGCAGAGTCCCAAAACAGGCGTTTTCAGCCCATTACCGGCATATGGAAGAAACAGCAGTAAGCACAGGGAAATATCTGCTTCTAAATCCAAAACGCAGCTATCTAACAGAACGGTTGTCAATGTGTGCACTCAACTTCCAGAGTTAAACCCGTGTGTGGATTCAGCAGTCTGCAAACACTTTCTGTGCAGAGTCCCAAAACAGGCGTTTTCAGCCCATTACCGGCATATGGAAGAAACAGCAGTAAGCACAGGGAAATATCTGCTTCTAAATCCAAAACGCAGCTATCTAACAGAACGGTTGTCAATGTGTGCACTCAACTTCCAGAGTTAAACCCGTGTGTGGATTCAGCAGTCTGCAAACACTTTCTCTGCAGAGTCCCAAAACAGGCGTTTTCAGCCCATTACCGGCATATGGAAGAAACAGCAGTAAGCACAGGGAAATATCTGCTTCTAAATCCAAAACGCAGCTATCTAACAGAACGGTTGTCAATGTGTGCACTCAACTTCCAGAGTTAAACCCGTGTGTGGATTCAGCAGTCTGCAAACACTTTCTCTGCAGAGTCCCAAAACAGGCGTTTTCAGCCCATTACCGGCATATGGAAGAAACAGCAGTAAGCACAGGGAAATATCTGCTTCTAAATCCAAAACGCAGCTATCTAACAGAACGGTTGTCAATGTGTGCACTCAACTTCCAGAGTTAAACCCGTGTGTGGATTCAGCAGTCTGCAAACACTTTCTCTGCAGAGTCCCAAAACAGGCGTTTTCAGCCCATTACCGGCATATGGAAGAAACAGCAGTAAGCACAGGGAAATATCTGCTTCTAAATCCAAAACGCAGCTATCTAACAGAACGGTTGTCAATGTGTGCACTCAACTTCCAGAGTTAAACCCGTGTGTGGATTCAGCAGTCTGCAAACACTTTCTCTGCAGAGTCCCAAAACAGGCGTTTTCAGCCCATTACCGGCATATGGAAGAAACAGCAGTAAGCACAGGGAAATATCTGCTTCTAAATCCAAAACGCAGTTATCTAACAGAACGGTTGTCAATGTGTGCACTCAACCTCCAGAGTTAAACCCGTGTGTGGATTCAGCAGTCTGCAAACACTTTCTCTGCAGAGTCCCAAAACAGGCGTTTTCAGCCCATTACCGGCATATGGAAGAAACAGCAGTAAGCACAGGGAAATATCTGCTTCTAAATCCAAAACGCAGCTATCTAACAGAACGGTTGTCAATGTGTGCACTCAACTTCCAGAGTTAAACCCGTGTGTGGATTCAGCAGTCTGCAAACACTTTCTCTGCAGAGTCCCAAAACAGGCGTTTTCAGCCCATTACCGGCATATGGAAGAAACAGCAGTAAGCACAGGGAAATATCTGCTTCTAAATCCAAAACGCAGCTATCTAACAGAACGGTTGTCAATGTGTGCACTCAACTTCCAGAGTTAAACCCGTGTGTGGATTCAGCAGTCTGCAAACACTTTCTGTGCAGAGTCCCAAAACAGGCGTTTTCAGCCCATTACCGGCATATGGAAGAAACAGCAGTAAGCACAGGGAAATATCTGCTTCTAAATCCAAAACGCAGCTATCTAACAGAACGGTTGTCAATGTGTGCACTCAACTTCCAGAGTTAAACCCGTGTGTGGATTCAGCAGTCTGCAAACACTTTCTCTGCAGAGTCCCAAAACAGGCGTTTTCAGCCCATTACCGGCATATGGAAGAAACAGCAGTAAGCACAGGGAAATATCTGCTTCTAAATCCAAAACGCAGCTATCTAACAGAACGGTTGTCAATGTGTGCACTCAACTTCCAGAGTTAAACCCGTGTGTGGATTCAGCAGTCTGCAAACACTTTCTCTGCAGAGTCCCAAAACAGGCGTTTTCAGCCCATTACCGGCATATGGAAGAAACAGCAGTAAGCACAGGGAAATATCTGCTTCTAAATCCAAAACGCAGCTATCTAACAGAACGGTTGTCAATGTGTGCACTCAACTTCCAGAGTTAAACCCGTGTGTGGATTCAGCAGTCTGCAAACACTTTCTCTGCAGAGTCCCAAAACAGGCGTTTTCAGCCCATTACCGGCATATGGAAGAAACAGCAGTAAGCACAGGGAAATATCTGCTTCTAAATCCAAAACGCAGCTATCTAAAAGAACGGTTGTCAATGTGTGCACTCAACTTCCAGAGTTAAACCCGTGTGTGGATTCAGCAGTCTGCAAACACTTTCTCTGCAGAGTCCCAAAACAGGCGTTTTCAGCCCATTACCGGCATATGGAAGAAACAGCAGTAAGCACAGGGAAATATCTGCTTCTAAATCCAAAACGCAGCTATCTAACAGAACGGTTGTCAATGTGTGCACTCAACTTCCAGAGTTAAACCCGTGTGTGGATTCAGCAGTCTGCAAACACTTTCTCTGCAGAGTCCCAAAACAGGCGTTTTCAGCCCATTACCGGCATATGGAAGAAACAGCAGTAAGCACAGGGAAATATCTGCTTCTAAATCCAAAACGCAGCTATCTAACAGAACGGTTGTCAATGTGTGCACTCAACTTCCAGAGTTAAACCCGTGTGTGGATTCAGCAGTCTGCAATCACCTTCTGTGCAGAGTCCCAAAACAGGCGTTTTCAGCCCATTACCGGCATATGGAAGAAACAGCAGTAAGCACAGGGAAATATCTGCTTCTAAATCCAAAACGCAGCTATCTAACAGAACGGTTGTCAATGTGTGCACTCAACTTCCAGAGTTAAACCCGTGTGTGGATTCAGCAGTCTGCAAACACTTTCTCTGCAGAGTCCCAAAACAGGCGTTTTCAGCCCATTACCGGCATATGGAAGAAACAGCAGTAAGCACAGGGAAATATCTGCTTCTAAATCCAAAACGCAGCTATCTAACAGAACGGTTGTCAATGTGTGCACTCAACTTCCAGAGTTAAACCCGTGTGTGGATTCAGCAGTCTGCAAACACTTTCTGTGCAGAGTCCCAAAACAGGCGTTTTCAGCCCATTACCGGCATATGGAAGAAACAGCAGTAAGCACAGGGAAATATCTGCTTCTAAATCCAAAACGCAGCTATCTAACAGAACGGTTGTCAATGTGTGCACTCAACTTCCAGAGTTAAACCCGTGTGTGGATTCAGCAGTCTGCAAACACTTTCTCTGCAGAGTCCCAAAACAGGCGTTTTCAGCCCATTACCGGCATATGGAAGAAACAGCAGTAAGCACAGGGAAATATCTGCTTCTAAATCCAAAACGCAGCTATCTAACAGAACGGTTGTCAATGTGTGCACTCAACTTCCAGAGTTAAACCCGTGTGTGGATTCAGCAGTCTGCAAACACTTTCTCTGCAGAGTCCCAAAACAGGCGTTTTCAGCCCATTACCGGCATATGGAAGAAACAGCAGTAAGCACAGGGAAATATCTGCTTCTAAATCCAAAACGCAGCTATCTAACAGAACGGTTGTCAATGTGTGCACTCAACTTCCAGAGTTAAACCCGTGTGTGGATTCAGCAGTCTGCAAACACTTTCTGTGCAGAGTCCCAAAACAGGCGTTTTCAGCCCATTACCGGCATATGGAAGAAACAGCAGTAAGCACAGGGAAATATCTGCTTCTAAATCCAAAACGCAGCTATCTAACAGAACGGTTGTCAATGTGTGCACTCAACTTCCAGAGTTAAACCCGTGTGTGGATTCAGCAGTCTGCAAACACTTTCTCTGCAGAGTCCCAAAACAGGCGTTTTCAGCCCATTACCGGCATATGGAAGAAACAGCAGTAAGCACAGGGAAATATCTGCTTCTAAATCCAAAACGCAGCTATCTAACAGAACGGTTGTCAATGTGTGCACTCAACTTCCAGAGTTAAACCCGTGTGTGGATTCAGCAGTCTGCAAACACTTTCTCTGCAGAGTCCCAAAACAGGCGTTTTCAGCCCATTACCGGCATATGGAAGAAACAGCAGTAAGCACAGGGAAATATCTGCTTCTAAATCCAAAACGCAGCTATCTAACAGAACGGTTGTCAATGTGTGCACTCAACTTCCAGAGTTAAACCCGTGGGTGGATTCAGCAGTCTGCAAACACTTTCTCTGCAGAGTCCCAAAACAGGCGTTTTCAGCCCATTACCGGCATATGGAAGAAACAGCAGTAAGCACAGGGAAATATCTGCTTCTAAATCCAAAACGCAGCTATCTAACAGAACGGTTGTCAATGTGTGCACTCAACTTCCAGAGTTAAACCCGTGTGTGGATTCAGCAGTCTGCAAACACTTTCTGTGCAGAGTCCCAAAACAGGCGTTTTCAGCCCATTACCGGCATATGGAAGAAACAGCAGTAAGCACAGGGAAATATCTGCTTCTAAATCCAAAACGCAGCTATCTAACAGAACGGTTGTCAATGTGTGCACTCAACTTCCAGAGTTAAACCCGTGTGTGGATTCAGCAGTCTGCAAACACTTTCTCTGCAGAGTCCCAAAACAGGCGTTTTCAGCCCATTACCGGCATATGGAAGAAACAGCAGTAAGCACAGGGAAATATCTGCTTCTAAATCCAAAACGCAGCTATCTAACAGAACGGTTGTCAATGTGTGCACTCAACTTCCAGAGTTAAACCCGTGTGTGGATTCAGCAGTCTGCAAACACTTTCTCTGCAGAGTCCCAAAACAGGCGTTTTCAGCCCATTACCGGCATATGGAAGAAACAGCAGTAAGCACAGGGAAATATCTGCTTCTAAATCCAAAACGCAGCTATCTAACAGAACGGTTGTCAATGTGTGCACTCAACTTCCAGAGTTAAACCCGTGTGTGGATTCAGCAGTCTGCAAACACTTTCTCTGCAGAGTCCCAAAACAGGCGTTTTCAGCCCATTACCGGCATATGGAAGAAACAGCAGTAAGCACAGGGAAATATCTGCTTCTAAATCCAAAACGCAGCTATCTAACACAACGGTTGTCAATGTGTGCACTCAACTTCCAGAGTTAAACCCGTGTGTGGATTCAGCAGTCTGCAAACACTTTCTCTGCAGAGTCCCAAAACAGGCGTTTTCAGCCCATTACCGGCATATGGAAGAAACAGCAGTAAGCACAGGGAAATATCTGCTTCTAAATCCAAAACGCAGCTATCTAACAGAAGGGTTGTCAATGTGTGCACTCAACTTCCAGAGTTAAACCCGTGTGTGGATTCAGCAGTCTGCAAACACTTTCTCTGCAGAGTCCCAAAACAGGCGTTTTCAGCCCATTACCGGCATATGGAAGAAACAGCAGTAAGCACAGGGAAATATCTGCTTCTGAATCCAAAACGCAGCTATCTAACAGAACGGTTGTCAATGTGTGCACTCAACTTCCAGAGTTAAACCCGTGTGTGGATTCAGCAGTCTGCAAACACTTTCTCTGCAGAGTCCCAAAACAGGCGTTTTCAGCCCATTACCGGCATATGGAAGAAACAGCAGTAAGCACAGGGAAATATCTGCTTCTAAATCCAAAACGCAGCTATCTAACAGAACGGTTGTCAATGTGTGCACTCAACTTCCAGAGTTAAACCGGTGTGTGGATTCAGCAGTCTGCAAACACTTTCTCTGCAGAGTCCCAAAACAGGCGTTTTCAGCCCATTACCGGCATATGGAAGAAACAGCAGTAAGCACAGGGAAATATCTGCTTCTAAATCCAAAACGCAGCTATCTAACAGAACGGTTGTCAATGTGTGCACTCAACTTCCAGAGTTAAACCCGTGTGTGGATTCAGCAGTCTGCAAACACTTTCTCTGCAGAGTCCCAAAACAGGCGTTTTCAGCCCATTACCGGCATATGGAAGAAACAGCAGTAAGCACAGGGAAATATCTGCTTCTAAATCCAAAACGCAGCTATCTAACAGAACGGTTGTCAATGTGTGCACTCAACTTCCAGAGTTAAACCCGTGTGTGGATTCAGCAGTCTGCAAACACTTTCTCTGCAGAGTCCCAAAACAGGCGTTTTCAGCCCATTACCGGCATATGGAAGAAACAGCAGTAAGCCCAGGGAAATATCTGCTTCTAAATCCAAAACGCAGCTATCTAACAGAACGGTTGTCACTGTGTGCACTCAACTTCCAGAGTTAAACCCGTGTGTGGATTCAGCAGTCTGCAAAAACTTTCTCTGCAGAGTCCCAAAACAGGCGTTTTCAGCCCATTACCGGCATATGGAAGAAACAGCAGTAAGCACAGGGAAATATCTGCTTCTAAATCCAAAACGCAGCTATGTAACAGAACGGTTGTCAATGTGTGCACTCAACTTCCAGAGGTAAACCCGTGTGTGGATTCAGCAGTCTGCAATCACCTTCTGTGCAGAGTCCCAAAACAGGCGTTTTCAGCCCATTACTGGCATATGGAAGAAACAGCAGTAAGCACAGGGAAATATCTGCTTCTAAATCCAAAACGCAGCTATCTAACAGAACGGTTGTCAATGTGTGCACTCAACTTCCAGAGTTAAACCCGTGTGTGGATTCAGCAGTCTGCAAACACTTTCTCTGCAGAGTCCCAAAACAGGCGTTTTCAGCCCATTACCGGCATATGGAAGAAACAGCAGTAAGCACAGGGAAATATCTGCTTCTAAATCCAAAACGCAGTTATCTAACAGAACGGTTGTCAATGTGTGCACTCAACTTCCAGAGTTAAACCCGTGTGTGGATTCAGCAGTCTGCAAACACTTTCTCTGCAGAGTCCCAAAACAGGCGTTTTCAGCCCATTACCGGCATATGGAAGAAACAGCAGTAAGCACAGGGAAATATCTGCTTCTAAATCCAAAACGCAGCTATCTAACAGAACGGTTGTCAATGTGTGCACTCAACTTCCAGAGTTAAACCCGTGTGTGGATTCAGCAGTCTGCAAACACTTTCTCTGCAGAGTCCCAAAACAGGCGTTTTCAGCCCATTACCGGCATATGGAAGAAACAGCAGTAAGCACAGGGAAATATCTGCTTCTAAATCCAAAACGCAGCTATCTAACACAACGGTTGTCAATGTGTGCACTCAACTTCCAGAGTTAAACCGGTGTGTGGATTCAGCAGTCTGCAAACACTTTCTGTGCAGAGTCCCAAAGCAGGCGTTTTCAGCCCATTACCGGCATATGGAAGAAACAGCAGTAAGCACAGGGAAATATCTGCTTCTAAATCCAAAACGCAGCTATCTAACACAACGGTTGTCAATGTGTGCACTCAACTTCCAGAGTTAAACCCGTGTGTGGATTCAGCAGTCTGCAAACACTTTCTCTGCAGAGTCCCAAAACAGGCGTTTTCAGCCCATTACCGGCATATGGAAGAAACAGCAGTAAGCACAGGGAAATATCTGCTTCTAAATCCAAAACGCAGCTATCTAACAGAACGGTTGTCAATGTGTGCACTCAACTTCCAGAGTTAAACCCGTGTGTGGATTCAGCAGTCTGCAAACACTTTCTGTGCAGAGTCCCAAAACAGGCGTTTTCAGCCCATTACCGGCATATGGAAGAAACAGCAGTAAGCACAGGGAAATATCTGCTTCTAAATCCAAAACGCAGCTATCTAACAGAACGGTTGTCAATGTGTGCACTCAACTTCCAGAGTTAAACCCGTGTGTGGATTCAGCAGTCTGCAAACACTTTCTCTGCAGAGTCCCAAAACAGGCGTTTTCAGCCCATTACCGGCATATGGAAGAAACAGCAGTAAGCCCAGGGAAATATCTGCTTCTAAATCCAAAACGCAGCTATCTAACAGAACGGTTGTCAATGTGTGCACTCAACTTCCAGAGTTAAACCCGTGTGTGGATTCAGCAGTCTGCAAACACTTTCTCTGCAGAGTCCCAAAACAGGCGTTTTCAGCCCATTACCGGCATATGGAAGAAACAGCAGTAAGCACAGGGAAATATCTGCTTCTAAATCCAAAACGCAGCTATCTAACAGAACGGTTGTCAATGTGTGCACTCAACTTCCAGAGTTAAACCCGTGTGTGGATTCAGCAGTCTGCAAACACTTTCTGTGCAGAGTCCCAAAACAGGCGTTTTCAGCCCATTACCGGCATATGGAAGAAACAGCAGTAAGCACAGGGAAATATCTGCTTCTGAATCCAAAACGCAGCTATCTAACAGAACGGTTGTCAATGTGTGCACTCAACTTCCAGAGTTAAACCCGTGTGTGGATTCAGCAGTCTGCAAACACTTTCTCTGCAGAGTCCCAAAACAGGCGTTTTCAGCCCATTACCGGCATATGGAAGAAACAGCAGTAAGCACAGGGAAATATCTGCTTCTAAATCCAAAACGCAGCTATCTAACAGAACGGTTGTCAATGTGTGCACTCAACTTCCAGAGTTAAACCCGTGTGTGGATTCAGCAGTCTGCAAACACTTTCTCTGCAGAGTCCCAAAACAGGCGTTTTCAGCCCATTACCGGCATATGGAAGAAACAGCAGTAAGCACAGGGAAATATCTGCTTCTAAATCCAAAACGCAGCTATCTAACAGAACGGTTGTCAATGTGTGCACTCAACTTCCAGAGTTAAACCCGTGTGTGGATTCAGCAGTCTGCAAACACTTTCTCTGCAGAGTCCCAAAACAGGCGTTTTCAGCCCATTACCGGCATATGGAAGAAACAGCAGTAAGCACAGGGAAATATCTGCTTCTAAATCCAAAACGCAGCTATCTAACAGAACGGTTGTCAATGTGTGCACTCAACTTCCAGAGTTAAACCCGTGTGTGGATTCAGCAGTCTGCAAACACTTTCTCTGCAGAGTCCCAAAACAGGCGTTTTCAGCCCATTACCGGCATATGGAAGAAACAGCAGTAAGCACAGGGAAATATCTGCTTCTGAATCCAAAACGCAGCTATCTAACAGAACGGTTGTCAATGTGTGCACTCAACTTCCAGAGTTAAACCCGTGTGTGGATTCAGCAGTCTGCAAACACTTTCTCTGCAGAGTCCCAAAACAGGCGTTTTCAGCCCATTACCGGCATATGGAAGAAACAGCAGTAAGCACAGGGAAATATCTGCTTCTGAATCCAAAACGCAGCTATCTAACAGAACGGTTGTCAATGTGTGCACTCAACTTCCAGAGTTAAACCCGTGTGTGGATTCAGCAGTCTGCAAACACTTTCTCTGCAGAGTCCCAAAACAGGCGTTTTCAGCCCATTACCGGCATATGGAAGAAACAGCAGTAAGCACAGGGAAATATCTGCTTCTAAATCCAAAACGCAGCTATCTAACAGAACGGTTGTCAATGTGTGCACTCAACTTCCAGAGTTAAACCCGTGTGTGGATTCAGCAGTCTGCAAACACTTTCTCTGCAGAGTCCCAAAACAGGCGTTTTCAGCCCATTACCGGCATATGGAAGAAACAGCAGTAAGCACAGGGAAATATCTGCTTCTGAATCCAAAACGCAGCTATCTAACAGAACGGTTGTCAATGTGTGCACTCAACTTCCAGAGTTAAACCCGTGTGTGGATTCAGCAGTCTGCAAACACTTTCTCTGCAGAGTCCCAAAACAGGCGTTTTCAGCCCATTACCGGCATATGGAAGAAACAGCAGTAAGCACAGGGAAATATCTGCTTCTAAATCCAAAACGCAGCTATCTAACAGAACGGTTGTCAATGTGTGCACTCAACTTCCAGAGTTAAACCGGTGTGTGGATTCAGCAGTCTGCAAACACTTTCTCTGCAGAGTCCCAAAACAGGCGTTTTCAGCCCATTACCGGCATATGGAAGAAACAGCAGTAAGCACAGGGAAATATCTGCTTCTAAATCCAAAACGCAGCTATCTAACAGAACGGTTGTCAATGTGTGCACTCAACTTCCAGAGTTAAACCCGTGTGTGGATTCAGCAGTCTGCAAACACTTTCTCTGCAGAGTCCCAAAACAGGCGTTTTCAGCCCATTACCGGCATATGGAAGAAACAGCAGTAAGCACAGGGAAATATCTGCTTCTAAATCCAAAACGCAGCTATGTAACAGAACGGTTGTCAATGTGTGCACTCAACTTCCAGAGGTAAACCCGTGTGTGGATTCAGCAGTCTGCAATCACCTTCTGTGCAGAGTCCCAAAACAGGCGTTTTCAGCCCATTACCGGCATATGGAAGAAACAGCAGTAAGCACAGGGAAATATCTGCTTCTAAATCCAAAACGCAGCTATCTAACAGAACGGTTGTCAATGTGTGCACTCAACTTCCAGAGTTAAACCCGTGTGTGCATTCAGCAGTCTGCAAACACTTTCTCTGCAGAGTCCCAAAACAGGCGTTTTCAGCCCATTACCGGCATATGGAAGAAACAGCAGTAAGCACAGGGAAATATCTGCTTCTAAATCCAAAACGCAGCTATCTAACAGAACGGTTGTCAATGTGTGCACTCAACTTCCAGAGTTAAACCCGTGTGTGGATTCAGCAGTCTGCAAACACTTTCTCTGCAGAGTCCCAAAACAGGCGTTTTCAGCCCATTACCGGCATATGGAAGAAACAGCAGTAAGCACAGGGAAATATCTGCTTCTAAATCCAAAACGCAGCTATCTAACAGAACGGTTGTCAATGTGTGCACTCAACTTCCAGAGTTAAACCCGTGTGTGGATTCAGCAGTCTGCAAACACTTTCTCTGCAGAGTCCCAAAACAGGCGTTTTCAGCCCATTACCGGCATATGGAAGAAACAGCAGTAAGCACAGGGAAATATCTGCTTCTAAATCCAAAACGCAGCTATCTAGCAGAACGGTTGTCAATGTGTGCACTCAACTTCCAGAGTTAAACCCGTGTGTGGATTCAGCAGTCTGCAAACACTTTCTCTGCAGAGTCCCAAAACAGGCGTTTTCAGCCCATTACCGGCATATGGAAGAAACAGCAGTAAGCACAGGGAAATATCTGCTTCTAAATCCAAAACGCAGCTATCTAACAGAACGGTTTTCAATGTGTGCACTCAACTTCCAGAGTTAAACCCGTGTGTGGATTCAGCAGTCTGCAAACACTTTCTCTGCAGAGTCCCAAAACAGGCGTTTTCAGCCCATTACCGGCATATGGAAGAAACAGCAGTAAGCACAGGGAAATATCTGCTTCTAAATCCAAAACGCAGCTATCTAACAGAACGGTTGTCAATGTGTGCACTCAACTTCCAGAGTTAAACCGGTGTGTGGATTCAGCAGTCTGCAAACACTTTCTCTGCAGAGTCCCAAAACAGGCGTTTTCAGCCCATTACCGGCATATGGAAGAAACAGCAGTAAGCACAGGGAAATATCTGCTTCTAAATCCAAAACGCAGCTATCTAACAGAACGGTTGTCAATGTGTGCACTCAACTTCCAGAGTTAAACCCGTGTGTGGATTCAGCAGTCTGCAAACACTTTCTCTGCAGAGTCCCAAAACAGGCGTTTTCAGCCCATTACCGGCATATGGAAGAAACAGCAGTAAGCACAGGGAAATATCTGCTTCTAAATCCAAAACGCAGCTATCTAACAGAACGGTTGTCAATGTGTGCACTCAACTTCCAGAGTTAAACCCGTGTGTGGATTCAGCAGTCTGCAAACACTTTCTCTGCGGAGTCCCAAAACAGGCGTTTTCAGCCCATTACCGGCATATGGAAGAAACAGCAGTAAGCACAGGGAAATATCTGCTTCTAAATCCAAAACGCAGCTATCTAACACAACGGTTGTCAATGTGTGCACTCAACTTCCAGAGTTAAACCGGTGTGTGGATTCAGCAGTCTGCAAACACTTTCTGTGCAGAGTCCCAAAACAGGCGTTTTCAGCCCATTACCGGCATATGGAAGAAACAGCAGTAAGCACAGGGAAATATCTGCTTCTAAATCCAAAACGCAGCTATCTAACAGAACGGTTGTCAATGTGTGCACTCAACTTCCAGAGTTAAACCCGTGTGTGGATTCAGCAGTCTGCAAACACTTTCTCTGCAGAGTCCCCAAAACAGGCGTTTTCAGCCCATTACCGGCATATGGAAGAAACAGCAGTAAGCACAGGGAAATATCTGCTTCTAAA